>NC_084467.1:92632500-92935530 GCF_027409185.1 Cynocephalus volans
TCTCACTCGTGCCATTAAGCCTTGCTTTTTCTTGTCTAAGATAACTCCTATACTAGCCAGTGTCTAATTAGAAAACAGAGAATACACACAAATTAGAACATGTAAGGAGGTTGTAATATCCGAGTTATTTGCAAAGCTTTGTATAACATAAAGGCAAACATGAAGACTAGGTCTATACCAGGGCTAACACTACAGTCCCAATTATTATTCCCAGGCCCATGAGAGATGAAGGAAGGATGCAAGTTATTGGAACTGGGAAGAAAAGGGTCCTGCAAAAAAGTAGCTTTGAAGAGGCAGAGGCCTGCAGTTAAGATGCATAGCCAGCCAAAATCGATTCCACAGGGAGGGATTTAGAGAAGCAAATACCTTAATCTAAGTCTCCTGTTTCCAAATATTCTGAGTATTCCTTTTGACAACAATCAGACTTAAAAGTATAGGGCTAAGGACCTATTGATCCAATCTATGGAGGTCAGCTTCCTGGAACAAATGGCAGGATAGAAAGGATAAAGAGTAGAATGGTCAGTTAAACAGAAGATATCAAACAACCACCCACACCTTCTAACCTTCAATATCCAGTTTAGGCATCATCTGGGTAAAAAGTTCTTATCCACAATAGAGGGTATGCCCAAGTCCAATTGGCTACTTTATAATCTGGGGTGGTGTCAATTCTCTTATACTCCCATGTGAAAGCTACAACATTAGTCACTATAGCTCTTACTTCTATGGCTAACAATAAAACCTAATCTGGTCATTACTGACACGTTCTTTTACTGCACATTTCAAGTCTCCACTGACTTTGTGGGCACTTCAACTCTACAGAGTTCTTTACTTGATAAGATGATATGAGTTCATGGTAATCATGTGTGTGTGTGTTTGTGTGTGTGTATTGAGTTTTTTTTTTTTTTTTTCTCTAGGAAATATTTGTGAAGGAATTACTAAGAGGCTCCTTAATCAACCCTAGGATTCCAAATATAGTTCTTTTTGCTCCATTGTGTAGCATTTGAAACCCAGTTTGTCACATATCAATTCATAAATTGAAACCAAATTGGTTGCAGTTGGAACCCAGTTTGTCAATCCACTTGACCAGTAGCATTCAGGAATTTAGGCTCAGCCTCTTTAAACTCAGATTCAAGGAAAGAAAAGTAGTCTCCATCTCTCCGTGGGAGGCTGGTATGTACACCTTCTAGTGAAGTTATTAGTGATCATCTTTGCAAACAATCTACCACAGTTACGATCTTCCACGGGCAATTCTAATATCACTAGATTTTCTGGGTTCTATGGCCAAGGTTCAGGAAAGCTTGCACTGCAGCTTCAACATGCTGCAGTGTCCTTTCTTACTGCAGGCCACACTCAAAATTGACATCTTTAAGGGAACTGGGTAAATTGAAGTAGGTCCAATATGGTGTATGTTTTCTCCAAAATCTAGAGAGACCCACATAATGTGATGTCTTATTCTTTATGGTAGTTTGGACGTGTTATTATCACATTAAAGAGGATAAACACACCAGACCTCTGAATTCTTAAAAAATTGACTGATGTGATAATTTCCTGAACTTTTGCAGCATTTGTATCATAACCTTTGGCATAGACATGTTCTATTAATTTATTTTGTTTTCTTCTTACTCACTAGGTCCAATTAGCACAATGTCATTCAATGTAAAGAATAATAGTAATGGTTTTGTGGGATAAGAAGATTTATCCAGATTATAGTATGAAAAAGAGATGAAGAGATTACATTGTTTTGAGGCAATTATTCAAAATTTGGTAAGGTCCTGTTGCCCCCTTCAAGTAAAAGCAAACTGATTCTGATATTCCTTAAGGATGTAAATAGAAAATGAAGCATTTCCGAGTCAATAACTGCAAACCAGGTTGTAGACTCCGTCCGTGGGCTTTTAGCTGTCCATGGGCTATGTTGAGGATTACGTTGGATACTTTAACATAATCTAGGATAATCTCCCATGTCAAGATGCTTAACACATCTGCAAGTTCCCTTTTGTCATATAAGGTAAAATATTCATAGATTCTGGAGATTACAACGTGAACATCTATTGGTAAAAATTATTCAGCCCATGACACTGAGGAAGAGAAATTAGAGAGAATGTTGGTGTGACAATATTCAAAATCATAAAGAAGTATGTGTGATTTTCTCATCTATTCTCAATAGCTTTGAGCACCCATTCTGTATTAGTCTATTTTTGTGTTGCTATTTGCATGTTTTTGTGTTGCTAACAGAACGTCTTAGACTGGGTAGTTTATAAAGAGAAAAGGTTTATTTGGCTCACAATTCTGGGACAGCTGCATTTGGAGTGGGCTTCAAGTTGCTTCTACTCATGGTGGAAAATAGCAGGACAGCCAATGGGAGCAAGATCACATGGTGAGAGAAAGCAAAAGAAAGAGAGAGGAGAGGTGCCATGCTCCTTTAAACAACCAGCTCTCATGGGAACTAAGAGAGAAGTCACTCACTACCTCTCCCACTCCAGGGAGGGCATTAATCTATTTATGAGATCCTTCCCCATGACCCAAATACCACCCAATACTGCTACACTGGGTATCAAATTTCAACATAAGCATTAGGGGGACAACATATCCAAACTATATCACTTTCATATTCTCCATATTCTTGTCTCTCTCCCAAACATTTTGTATAATTTTTACATCATCAATCTCTCCCCAGATTTTTCTATTCTACAATTTAGGGCATTTTTTAAAAATTAAAGTTTCCATTATTTTTTATTTATTTATTTTTTCATTTATAAAATTTCCAATTCCTACTTATAGATAATATTTCTAACCGTTTGTAAGTTCCTCAAACTTCCATTAAACATTTTTTGTGTAATCATTTTATACTCAGTATTAAATCATTCCAGTATGTGAAGTTCATGGTGATATGTTGTTTTTCCTAAAGTTCACACCTGGTGGATCATTTCCTTTTTTGTTACATAAATGCACACACACAAAATTACAAAAATCACAAATACATACATCATGTTTGTTCAAACTAACAAATTCTTACAAAGTATTTAACCACACCAGGTCAAAAAGGAGAAATTTATTAGCTCCCAGAAATGACTTCATGCACAGTCTCTACCATGAAGATAGCACTTTGTTGATGTCTAAATCTACATATATTAGCTTGTTTTCAGGATATTTGTATTTTTTTCCTGATAATTTTTTCTGGTTACCATTATGCTAGTATTTTTTGTTCATGTATTTGTGTGTAACTTTAGTACAGTACTTTTTGTTGTATGTAATTACACTCTAAGAATATGCTACAGTATATTTACGTTTACAATGAAATCAGACACAGAGGGTTTTTTTGTTAAAACATGCATGGGTGGGCTTTTGGATTTCTATTCTGTTTCTATAAATGTTTTCTACCTTTACATGTATAAGACACTTTATTAATTACTGAAAGCTTAAGAACTAACCCTTACATCCATCATATAACACTTTACCTTCTTGCCTTTGCTCTGTTTGACCATTTACAATTCTTTACCATTGTAAAGAAAATGTACAACCAGCTTATCAGACTCCATAAAAAAATCTGCTAGATTTGTTTGGGATTACATTTAATTTTTAATATCAAATTAGGAGAAATTGACATATTTACACAATATTGAGCCTTCCAATTTACGAATTTTTTATATCTCTTCATTTAAATAGTCATTTTAGGGCCAAGCCCGTGGCGCACTCGGGAGAGTGCGGCCCTGGGAGCGTGGTGACGCTCCCGCCGCGGGTTCTATATGGGAATGGCCGGTGCACTCACTGGCTGAGTGCCATTCACGAAAAAGACAATAAATAAATAAATAAATAAATAGTCATTTAAAAATTTTTCAATAATATTTTATTTCAATAATTTCAATAAATTTCAATAATATTTTATAGTATTGTGTAGAGATATGGATCATATTATTTAATTACTATGGATTTCTCAGGCATTTGGTGGATTTTGATGTTATGCTATATAGCATCACTTACAAAATAAATTTTCATTGTTTAATATGACCATTTAGAAATAAAATTAATTTTACATATTAACCCTTTATTCAGATTCTTTGACAAACTCATGTATCAATTTTAATAATTTGTAGATTCTCTTCTATTTCCTGGAGTCATAATTATAATATTCAACAACATGTATTTAAACATGCCTATAGCAAAACTTCAACTATTTTTTTTTAGATATTTTATTATTTTTCTAATCCAAGTACATTAACTAAGGTGTCCAATATACTTTTAAGTGGAAATGATAACAGCAGGAATTATTATCTTGTTCCTGATCTCTGAGTAAAGATTTCTAAAGATTTTATTATTAATGATTATGCTTTCTGAAAGTTTATTAAAGCTAAACTTATCAGATTTAGAATTTTTTCACATCTATGTTACTACATTTCTTTAAATTGTTAAGTAAATATTTAACTTTATCATATGCAATTTTTTAATGTTGAGAAGATCACATAATTTTTATTTTTGTTCTACCATCGTGTTGTATTAAACTGAAAAAAAAAATTCAATTGATAAGGCACACTTCCATTCTTGTGATAAACCCAATATGAGCATAATATATTATCCATTTATACATCACTGGTCAGCTTGCTAATATTTTATTCATAATTTGTCATCTAATAAGTGAGATTTTCCTTTCTTAGTATAGCAATGCCAAGTTTTATGTTGCTTTACTGGCCTTATAAGACACGTTATCTGAAAATGTTTTAGTAATATTGGCATTATTTTTCCTTAGATATTTTGTAAAATTCAGTGTTGAAGACCGATGAGTTTTCAGTTTTGTGGGAATACTTTTAATTACAGATTTGGTATTAATAAGAAAGTGACTTTCACAGTTTTTTGGTAAATTTTGGTAAATGTGGTTTGCTGAAAATTTATTTTACCCAAATTATCAAAATTAGCTAAATAAAGTTACTAATAACATTACTGTGTTATTTTCTGAATCATTCTAGTATATGCAGTAATGTTCCCTTTTGCATAGTAATATGGTTATTTCTGCTTTCTTGCTTTATATCTTGATCAGTCATGGTAGAAGTTTATCAATTTCATTCATTTTTTTTTTAAATAAGCAAATTTGTTTTGTTGATTTCTTCTATTTTAGTTTTTATTTTATTAAAATAATTTCTGATTTTATTTTTATTTTTTCAATTTCTACTTCATGGTGAACTGAATTTCCTTTTATTTTTCAATTTCTTAACGTAATTCTTATGTCATTGATCTTAACATTTTCATTTACAACCAAATAAAATTTTTAAAGACTACAGATTTCTCACCAAACGTGGATTTAACTGCATTTAGTGGTTTACATGTTGCATTTCAATATTTATTTAGTTTCAAATATTTTTTAATTTCTATAGTGGTTTCTTTGATTTGTTTTTTATTTAGAAATTTATGCTTGGTTTTTAAACACGTTAATATTCTCTAGCTTTGTTTGTAGCTAAATTCCACTACAGACAGAGATCAGATTCGGTAGGATTTCAGTCTTTGGAAATGTGTTGATACTTGCTATGGGTATTTTTTTTTTTTTTTTTTTTTGTAAATATTCAATCTGAACTTTAAAAGGTATGTGTAATGCAAGTGTTATATTGAGGTTTTTTTTTTAATTGTTAATCATGTTCACATTATCTTTAGTCTTTATCATTTCATCTTTATTGGTAATTTCTCTATAAATCACTTAAAGATTAATTTTTAAATTCCCCTTTTTATTGAATATTATCCTATTTCTTATAATTCTTTAAATTTTATATTACATAATACATGAAGGCAAGGTGACCTCAATCTATGGAATACTGAAGATCTCTAAAAGATGAGAAAGGATATGCAGTTAATGTATGGGTCTCTTCCCAATTTGCCCACAAATGAGTAATTTGAAAAAGCCATGACTGCTATTTATCTATTTTTAACCCCATTATAGTTTTGACAAATATCCATTAGAAAAAAATTTTTTGAACTTTATTTTAAAAAACTATTATTTAAATGTGATTGTTGAAATATTTGTTATTTTACTATTTTTTTAAATTGATTTTTTGAATTGAAACATAATTGATTATACATATTTATGGGATACAGAGTTGACTATCAGTATTTGTGTACAGTATGTGATGACCAAATCAATATTATTAACATGTTTATCATTACAAATCATAGGTATTCTTTAATAATTTTAATAATAAAAATATTATTTAACAATAGGTTGACCTAGGCACTGATAAATAACTTTGATAATTAAATATGTATATTTGAATATTATTTTTCAATTTTGGTTTGATTTATCTAAATTGAAAACTCGAAGTACAACCGTCAGATGCAACATGTTATCTTTTCAAAGCAATTTCACAAATAATTATATATATGTGGTTATGGGAACAAGGTTTCTTATTAGACCACTTAGGTTAATAATCAGGCTCTTTTACTTTTTAGCTGTAACATGCTGGGCAAATTATTTAACTCCTATGTGCCTCGTTCTCTTTATCTACTCAATGGAAATAAGAAGAGTAGATATCTGTTAATCTGATTTTAGAATTAATTAGGAAAGCCAATGCAAAGTTGCAAGTAAAGCTTCTAGTACACACTAAGAGCTGGATAATTGCTAATTATTATTCATGCTATCATTTCCTCGCAATAAATCTGGATGAAAATATTATAAAGTCCTTTTGTGTAAATTAAACAACAAAATAAAATTCTGGTGCTTAGGGAATTAATTTACCCAATATCAGAGAGCAATTTATTCAATAATAACAAATAATAATGATAATAATAATAAAGATAATTTGATAATATGATTCCAAATTCCAATCATTTTCCACCAGGCTATGATTCTTGCATTAACTTGGAAAAAAGGACTATAGGAATTTTGTGTATTTAGGCAAATATATTATTTGTTTAAGCAAATATATGTTCTTGTTTTACATATTTTGCTTAACTTTGCATAGATATAAGTATGTGAGATAATAGTCAAAATTGTCTCAAAACCTCAGAGAAGTATACTAATTAATTTACATCAGCATGGTACATTGAATTGTTGATTTGCCTTTACTTATTATTAACCAGATGATTGAATACATAAATAGATAGACATATAGATCTAAACATATATGATATTTATTCACACCCAATCTCAATAACATATAAAACTTTATATTTACTTTTATTTACCAGTTAGCAATTATTTTTACTTACTAATGATTTCTCATTAAATACCAAGGGATCCATCCATGATCCTTATTTCTTAGAATGGTATAAAATTTTATGCAACATTTGTAAAAATTCTGTTTAATCTGAGAATATAAAGCATGTGCATTACAATTTTTAAAAAAATTCAGAAGGTTTTATACTAGTTGAATATGGCAATGGTAAATATGGTAAACAACAGATGATAGGTACAGTGACTAAGTCTAAATAAGACTGATGTACCAAAAATCTTCCCTTTTTTGGTCCTCTTCTTTCTATTCTTGTTCCACGGATTATGTTATCTTCTTTAAGGGTTATCCATCACTTCTGTGGAGACACATATGAAAGGAATAAATTCAAATTTGATATTTCATATTCTTGATTCATGTGTCTACATTTTTCCTGTACCTTCTAGAATTTTATCAGCAGCTCAAACTCAACCTACACTAACAAATTTATCATTTCCCTCACAAAACTGGTTTTTTACTCCTCATTCACAGTAACAACATTTTTTTTTCATTGATTCTGAGTCAGATAATAATAATGACAACACTGACATTTTATGTGCCTGAAATGTGTCATATTATCATACATTCTTCGGATGTAAAGCTCACTTTTAGGTAGGTTGTCTATTATCCCCATTTTAGATATGAGTGATGGGGCAGCTATGGAACTTGAATAAGGTTGTGCAGCTGAACTCATAAGTTGTGCACACAGGATCTAAATTCTGTACTCCTTGCTTCAGATTTCTTATGATTAAAAAAATAAATAAATGGCCTACTAAGACATTTTTCTCCCCTTATAGGATTATGAAAAATTGGAGGAGTAATAAAGGACCCTGTATTTCACATTAAATATTGCATAATAGACTCTAGAGCCCTGAGTTTACATCCTGTATACATAGTTTATAGCTGTTTATCCCTGTGAAACTTTCATAGACTCCTCATCACTCATATGTAAAATTGGGATAATAACCAACCCTATCTAAATATGATCTGCATATAAAGAACGTAGAATAATGTCTGACACATTTTTGATACCCAATAAATATACACACATTTTACATCCATTTCCAGTTGTTTGTTCTCACAGTTATTATTTTCTGCTATTAATTATAATCTACTAATGTGTTCCAGGACTCTCTTAATTAGTTCTTTTGACTTTGCTTTTTCCATGTTTATCTTTATGCCAATTTCCCAGGCACCTCCACAGGTATGGAAAAGTTAGACTGATTTTAATAATAATTTCCTCAATTGATTCTCTTTCCCAATGAAGCTATTTAAATGGCAGACTGCTTAATAATCAAATTATATTTAATTAACAAGAAAATTAATGACCTCATCAGCTGTCCAAGATTTACTTCACAGTATTATTCTTTCAGGTAAAAACAACAGTAACAACAAAAATAAAGATAAATTGCATCTCTGTCCTTAGCTATTATTATTGTTCATTGTGGACTAGAGTATTGGTAACTAACAACTAATAGTAACACAAAAAATATTAAAAACAAACAAAAAATAATATAATTGTAAAGGGAGGGAATAAATCCCAAGTCTGAAAGTCTTAATTGTACACTAAAAGAGTATGTTAACAACCCCAAAATAAATGAAAACAAAACAAATGTGAATTCATCAATCATATATTCAGAGAATAGGAAAGCTACCAAAGGAAACAAATAAATTAGCCACAACAAATGTTGGAATTGTCCAAACAGTGTACAGAGGAGAAGGGGATTTTACCCAAAGAATTCAAAATTGTGGCTCCACAAGGAAGGCTCTCCTCAATTCAGTAATGAATGTAAAGGTGTTAAACACAGTCAATTTGAATATTACAATCATTAATGAGAAATGGGTACATCAGGCTGACTTAGTCTGATACCATTAAAATATTTGAACAAAATTATTATGATTTTCTAATCGAAGATATTTATGATGGGTTCTTCAGATTATGATGAAACATATCACAGATTTCATAAGGGAAGACGGTCAATTGATAATGCAGAACAAACCATTTTGCATATTGGTATGGCTATATATTTAATTGAAAATTAATTAGTTAGCATTGTGATTTCACATAATAGTCCTAGAAAATTGAATAATGCCAACATTCCTTTTAAATATTAAATTAAATACTGATGTGCCAGAAATGGGAGCAAGTATTTCCTGAGTCTACAATCATGAGGACCAGAATTTTCTGCAGCATAAATTCAACAAAATTATTAAAGAATTTCATATCATTTAAGATTGTTTTAAAATATTTTACATTAGTGAGGTATATTTACAATTATGTATCAATATTGATCCATTATTATTAACTAAATTTTACATTAGGATTCCTTCCTTGATTTGCACAGTTCCAGGAGTTTTGACAAATGCCAAACAGATTACCTGTTTTTTTGCAGTTGAGTTGTATGAGCTTCTTGTAGATTCTAGATGTAAATCCTTTGTTGGGTGCATAATTTGCAAATATTTTCTCCCATCTCCAATATATATGCTGTAGATTGTCTCTTTACTGTTGATTGTTTCCTTTGTTGTGCAGAAGCTTTTTGATGTAATGCCACTTGTATGTTTTTGCTTTTGTGGCCTGTGCTTTTCAGGTTCTCTTTATAAAGTCTTGGCCCAGACCAACGTCCTGAAGCAGTTTCCCTTTGATTTCTTCTAGTAGTTTCATAGTTTCAGTTCTAATATTTAAGTTTTTTTTATAGATTTTGAGTTGAATTTTATATATGGTGAGAGAGAGGGTTGTAGTTTTATTCTAATGTATATGATATCCAGTTTTTCTAACACCATTTATTGAAGAGATTGTCATTTCCCTAATGAATACTCTTGATGCTTTTGTTAAAAATCACTTGGCTCTAAGTACATGGTTTATTTTGGTGTTCTCTATTTTGTTCCATTGTTCTATGTGTTTATTTTGATGCTAAAACCATGCTGTTTTGATTACTATAGCTTTTTGGTATATTTTGAAGTCAGGTAGCGTGATGCTTCCAGCTTTGTTCTCTTTGCTCAGGATTGTTCTGGCTAGTCACTGCTTTTTGTGGTTCCAAAGAAATTTGATTTTTTAAAAAATTTCTGTGAAAAAAGTAATTGGCATTTTGATAGAGGTTATGCTGAATCTGTAGATTGTTTTTAATAGTACAGTCAATTTCACATTAATTTTTACAATCCATAAACATGGGGTGTCTTTCCATTTCTTTTTGTTTACTTCAATTTATTTCATAAATGTTTTATCATTTCCTTATAGAGATGATTTAACTCATTGTTTAAATTTATTCTCAGGTTTTTGTTTTGTTTTGTTTTTTGTTTTTGTTTTTGTTTTTGTTTTGTAGCTATTGTACATTTCTTTTTCAGCTTGCTTGTTTCTGGTGTATAGAAACACTTGATTTTTGTCTGTGGAGTTTGTATCCTGCAACTTTACTGAATTTGTTTATCAATTCTAAGAGTTTTTTGGTGGAGTGTTTAGGGTTGATTTTTTTTACATATATAAATATATATAAGATCATAGCATCTGCAGACAGTGGCATTTTGACTTGTTCCTTTTCAATTTGGATGCCCTTTATTTCCTTCTCTTATCTAATTGCTCTGTCTAGAACTTCCGGTACTATGCTGAATAGGAGTGACAAGAGTGAGTAACCTTGTCTTCTTAGAATTTTTAGATGGAAAGCCTTGCTTTTCTCTGGTCAGCATTATATTAGAGGTTGATTTATCAGACATGGCTTTTATTGTATTGAGTTACATTATTTCTATACCTAATTTGCTAAGGGTTTTTATAATGAAGGGATATTGAATTTTATCCAATGTTTTTCTGCATCTATTGAAATGATCATATGGTTTTGGTACTTCATTTGATTAATGAGGTGTATCACGTTTATTGATTTGCATATGTTGAACCATCCTTGCATCCCTTGGTTAAAACTCACTTGATTATGGTATGTAATCTTTTTGATGTGCTGTTGAATTAAGTTTGTTAGTACCTTTTTCTGAGAACTTTTGCATCTATATTCATCAGAGATAATGACCAATAGCTTTCTTTTTATTGTTGTTGGACCCCTTTCTGGTTTTGGTATCAGGGTAATACTGACCCTGTAGAATCAGTTTGGAAGAATTCACTCCTGTTCAATTTTCTGAAAAAGTTTGAAAAGAATTGGTACTATTTCTTCTATAAATTCAGCAGTGAAGCCATCAGGTCCTGGGTTTTTCTTTATTACTGAGTGAATCTCATTACTTGTAATTTGTTTCTTCAGTTTTTCTAGTTCTTCCTAGTTCAGTCTTGGCAGATTGTGCTCAGAAATTTATCCATATCTTCTAGGTTTTCCAATTTGTTGGTGTATAGTTGTTCATAATAATCTCTAGTGACTTTTTTATGTCTGATGTATCAGATTCCTTTTTTTTAAGTATTATGTATTTATTTCCTTCCTTCCTTCCTTCCTTCCTTCCTTCCTTCCTTCCTTCCTTCCTTCCTTCCTTCCTTCCTTCCTTCCTTCCTTCCTTCGTTCCTCCCTCCCTCCCTCCCTCCCTCCCTTCCTTCCTTATTTACTTATTTATTTTGTTTCATCATTGAACAATGTAAATAGTTTCTGGTGATCCTTTATCAATTTCTCCCAAACTCCCCCATCTCTTCCCCTTTTCCACTTCTGGTGGCCTCAGTTCCGATCTCTCCTATTGAAAGTTCAAGGAATTATAGTGGCTGTTATATCTTTCTTTCTTTCTTTTTTTTTTTTTTTGTATGTTTGTTTGTTTTGTTTTTCAGCTCCCACTTATGAGTGCAGACATTCAGTATTTATGTTCCTCTACATGGCTTATTTGACTTCACATAATTTTCTCTAAGTTCATCCATGTTTCTGCAAGTGGAAGAACTTCATTTCTTTTTATGGCAGAGTAATATTCAGTCATGTATATATACCACATTTTCTTAATGCAGTTATCTCTCTGTAGACATTTAGGTTGGTTCCAACTCTTAGGTATTGTAAATAAAGCTTCAATAAACATGGGAGTGCAGCTATTCCTTCAACATGATGATTTCCTTTTCTATCTTTTTTTCTTTTGGTTAATCTAGCTAATGGTTTTTCAATTTTGTTTCTTTTCAGAAAACCAGCATTTCACTTGGTTGATCTTTGTATTGTTTTCTTTAGTGTCCATTTTGTCTACTTTTGCTATTATCTTTATTCTTTGTTTCTTCCTTCTAATTTGGGATTTGGTTTCTCCTTACGTTCATAGTTCCTAGAGATGCAATTTACATTTTTAATTGAAAATCTTTTTACTTTTGGGGGGCTGGCCTGTGGCTCACTTGGGAAAGCATGGTGCTAACAACACCAAGTCAAGGATTAAGATCCCCTTATCGGTCATCTAGTAAAAAAAAGAAAGAAAAGCAAAACAGAAATTTATTGTTTCTGTTTTCACTTGTTTCAAGAACTTTTTAAATTTCCTTCTTAATATCTTCATTGACCCATTTATTGTTCAGAAGCATGCTGTTTAATTTTCGTGGTTTTATATAATTTTGATAGTTTCTCTTGCTATTGATTTCTACTTTTTTTCCACTGTAGTCAGAGAAGATATTGTATATAATTTCAGATTTAAAAAAAAAATTGTTGAGACTTTTCTAATGGCCAAACACATGTTCAATCCAAGAGAATGATCTATATGCTGATGAGAAGAATGTGTATTCTGCTGTTGGTGGCTAAAATGTTTGTAATGTCTATTTCGTGTATAGTGCAGGTTAACTCTTCTGTTCCTTTGCCAATTTTATGTCATGATGATGTGTCCAGTGCTGAGAGGGAAGTTTTTAAGATTGCAACTATTATTTTCTTGGAGTCTATTCCTACATTTAGGTCTAATAATATGTAAATGGATATTAGCTATAGATACAGACATAGATATATATGTGGTTGTTCTATCCTCTCTTGCTAAATTAATACCTTTACCAATGTTTGTCTATTTTTACAGATTTTGTCTTAAAGTCTTATTTAAATAACATAACATTCCTCCTTGCTTTTGGTTTCTCTTTGCACAAAATATCTTTTTCCATCTCTTCACTTTCAGTCTGTGTATGTCTGTATAGTTTAAAGGAGTTTCTTGTAGAATTAATATAGTTTGTCTGTTTTTCTCATTCAGCTGGTCTATACATTTTATTTTATTTTATTTTATTTTATTTTTATTTTATTTTGTCGATATACATTGTAGCTGATTATTGCTCCCCATCACCAAAACCTCCCTCCCTTCTCCCTCCCCCCCCAACAATGTCCTTTCTGTTTGCTTGTTGTATCAACTTCAAATAATCGTGGTTGTTATATCTTCTCCCCCCCCGTTTGTGTGTGTGTGTGTGTATGTGTGTGTGTGAATTTATATATTAATTTTTAGCTCCCACCAATAAGTGAGAACATGTGGTATTTCTCTTTCTGTGCCTGACTCATTTCACTTAATATAATTCTCTCAAGGTCCATCCATGTTGTTGCAAATGGCAGTATTTCATTCGTTTTTATAGCTGAGTAGTATTCCATTGTGTAGATGTACCACATTTTCCGTATCCACTCATCTGATGATGGGCATTTGGGCTGGTTCCAACTCTTGGCTATTGTAAAGAGTGCTGCGATGAACATTGGGGAACAGGTATACCTTCGACTTGATGATTTCCATTCCTCTGGGTATATTCCCAACAGTGGGATGGCTGGGTCGTATGGTAGATCTATTTGCAATTGTTTAAGGAACCTCCATACCATTTTCCATAGAGGCTGCACCATTTTGCAGTCCCACCAACAATGTATGAGAGTTCCTTTTTCTCCGCAGCCTCGCCAGCATTTATCGTTCATAGTCTTTTGGATTTTAGCCATCCTAACTGGGGTTAGATGGTATCTCAATGTGGTTTTGATTTGCATTTCCCGGATGCTGAGTGATGTTGAGCATTTTTTCATATGTCTGTTGGCCATTTGGATATCTTCCTTAGAGAAATGCCTACTTAGCTCTTTTGCCCATTTTTTAATTGGGTTGCTTGTTTTCTTCTTGTAAAGTTGTTTGTTTTGGTCTATACATTTTAACTGGGGATTTTAGTCCATTCACATTTAAGGTTATCATTGATAGGTGAGGACTTACTCCTGTTCTTTTGTCAATTGTTTCTAATTGTTTTATATGTTCTTTTTCTTTTTCTTCCTCTATTATTGTTTATCACTGCAGTTTGGTGTTTTTCTGTAGTGATAAGGTTTGATTTATTTTTCTTTCTCTTTGTTTATTAACTTTACTAGTATGTTTTATCATTTTGTGTGTTTTTGTGGTTGTACTTATTGTCCTTATACTTCCAGATATAGGACTCCCTTGAGCATTTTTCATGAGGCCAATCTAGTGGTGATGAATTCTTCCAGTTTTGGTTTGTCTATGAAGGTCTTTTTTTCTCTTTCATTCCTGAAGGATACCTTTGCTGGTTATAGTATTCTAGCATGACAATTTTTTTGTTTTTCCTTCAGCACTTTGAGTATATTATCTCATTCTCTCCGGGGCTTTAAGGTTTATGATGAGAAACCTGTTGTTATTATAACAGAAAGTCCCATATATGTGACCTGACACTCTTTTCTTGCTGGTTTTAAAATTCTCTGTTTGCCTTTGACATCTGACAATTTGACTATAATGTGCCTCAAAGAGGGCATTTTGGGGTTGAATCTATTTGGGGACTTTTGGGTTCCCTGGATCTGATGTCCATATTTCTTTCATGACTTGGGAAGTTTTAGAAATGCTGGTCAGACCTTACCTATTCTTGTGACATTTGGGGCTCTAGATTCAATAGTTACAGTCTTTCCCCTGTACAAGTCACTTAGCAACTGAGGGAGGGACAGGAAGACAATACTATGCTTGAGATAAGGGGAATGACACTAGGGAGTGACACTGGCAACCCCAAAGATAAGCAACAAGAGGCTGCAGAGCACCTGGGAATCTTGCACTTCCATACTCTTTCTCAATTTGGCATAGCACCGCTTTTGTCTCTAAGTCCCTGATGGGCCTCAACTCTCCCCCCACTGAGGTGTGCATAAGGCAACTTTACAGCACATGGATGGATCAGTACTCCACCCAATTCCAGTAAGTAACCACCCGCCAACCCACCAGTAATAATAGTATTAATAATAATAATAATAATAATAATAATAATAATAAACAACTTGTAAACTATATGGAATTTCCTACTTTGTTTTTTGGTCTCAAGATACCTTCTCAGTTTGGCAAGCATTATACTGTTTTCTCACACTTGGATAGATGTTTTCAGCTATTTATTTTATTTTATTTTTTTTGAATAGGCTTTCTGTTCTTTTTCTCATCTCCTCCCCCTCTGGTAATCCAATAATGCAAATGTTTCTTCAATTCATGCTTCCTTGAAATTCTGTAGATTTTCTTCATTCTTTTTCACTTATTTTATTTTATTTTTTTCCTCTGAATGTGTAATTTCAAATAACCTATCTTCTATTTCAGAGATTCTTTATTCTGCTTGTTCTACTGTTGTTGAAGTTCTGTATTTTATTTTTTATTTCATTTATTAAATTCTTCAGCTGCAGGAATTCTGTTGTTTCTTTTTATGATATGTATCTCTTTATTAAAGTTCTTATTTATGCCATACATTTTTTCCCCCTGATTTTGTTGCATTGATTATCTTTTGTATGCTGTTGAGTCTTCTTATGACCATTATTCTGAATTCCTCTACTGGAAGTTCATAGATTCCCTTTTCTTAGGGTCTTTCACTGGAGTGCTGTTGTATTCCTTTGCTGGTGTCAATTTCCTTGCTTTTTCATGTTTCTTGTATTCCTCTGTTGATATCTGTGCATTTGGTGGAACAATTGCCTCTTCCAAGGTGTTTATGGGGGCTCCTGAGGTCCTCCAGTTTACCTTTAGTGTTCAGGGAGAAGTTTCTGTTGGTTTCCAGCTGATCCTGGCTGGTGAAGTTTATGTGTTTCCTTGCATTTTATGTGAGGCTGTCCTGAGTTTGTTTGCATCGGAGGTTACTCCTTCAGTGTATTGCAGATCTCTCCTTTACTTATTTTTATCCAACTGTAGTTGTTTATTTCTTGTTTTGTCTATCTTTGTGGAAGACAGGAGCAATAGAGTCTTCTAGTAGGCCATCTTTCTGGCATCACTGCTATATCTGTTAAGATTCTTAGTTGGGAGCAAAATTAACCAACTCTTACTAATTTGAGTAGAAAAATATTTAACTCAAATAGTATTAATGGGTCATGTAATCATTAGAACTTCCTCAAAGCTAGGAAACAAATACCTTAACTCATATTGTAAGTCCAATGAGAATGATAGTTTCACTTTGGATGTGCACACAGATTAGCTGGCAACACAGATTCCCCCAAATCTGGTCCACAGAACACTTTTAGAATAGATAAAACTACCACAAACAATTTGGAAAAAAGACAATATATATGAAATCAAAGTATCCCAATATTGATCCATAGGCAGCACAGAATTGTGATACTTGAGAGAAGGAAAAAAAAAAAAAAAAGATTTATTATACAATTTGCTCAGCCTATTAGTAGAGGTCCTTATTAGGCCACAGTGAAGAAGAGAGGATCCAAAGAGAGCTTACAACACTTTGGAAAGAGTTTGTATTGGTATTTTCCATGGGCAATAGAAAGAGTCATCAGGAAGGTCATGCCTTAGGATGGGGTAAATCATCCCTAGATGAAGGCTGCTTTGATAATTCCTTAAAACACTTGAAAACACACACACACATGTGAACTGATCTAACTGATCTGCAAGTAACTTAACTGCATGCCAGAACAAAATCCAACATTTTTAAAAGAAAAACAGAAAAATTTTGCAAGCAATATACTAAAATTTATAGTACTCAGAATCAAACAAATATCAGCAGGTAGGCAAAAGCAAACATACAAACAAATAAAACAAAGTATATGTGACCCATGAGACAAGAACAAATTCAGTAAATCAAAACAAATACAGAAATGACAGAAATGATAGAATTTGCAAGCAAAACCAATAAAAACAGTAAAAAATATTATAAATATTGCCAAGGATATGAAGAAAAACAGGAACATAACTTAGAGAGTAATTAAAATATAAAATAAACTTAAATAAAAGTGTTCTTGATGAAAAATACTTCACATAAAATAAAATTTTACTAAATGACCTTAATAGCAGATTAGATATTTTAGGAAAAATATCTGTGGTATTGAAGATATAGCAATAGAAATTATCTAAAAGGAAGAATAGTGATTAAATGGGACTGAAAATATAAATAGGGCTTAATAAGACATTAGGTAATATTAAACAGCATATCATCCATATATTTGGTACCCCGGAATGAGCAGAATGAGAAGAGAAAGAACATTTTTCGGAGAAATAATGATTGCAAATTTTCTGAAAGTTATGATAAGTATAAACTGAAAAAACAAGATCTTCAATGAGCCCCAAAAAGAATACAACTGTAGAAGACAATGTCCAGTCACAACATAATCAAATTGTTGAAAAATCATGATAGGTAGAAATTTTTAAAGGAAATCAGAGAAAAAAATGAACATATATGTTATATATACTACAAAAGTGCAATGAATATTGCATTTCTCCCAGTATGAAAAAAGCTACAATTAGCACTCCTTTATAGTTTTGTGCAGTTTTCATTTTATTCCCTAAATTTATATGTTTTTTAATTACTGGGTTAAAATATGTGCGATACAAAAACTTTATATACAGAATGTCCAATATCCCTTTGAAAGTTTGCAAAGATTAATTTCATTAACCTATTCCTTGCAAACAATAAATATTATGATTTGTAATAATTACTAAAGTTTATTTATCTTATCTGAATTTATATGAGGAAACTCTTCTTATCTCTTCATGCTGATGAATAATAACAATACTTTTTCATAAAATAATGACATTTTGAACTTGGCTTTTTAATAGTATTGACTTTTGCTCTGCATTTTTTGAGATCTTTGATTTTTATAGTTACTTTGGAATTTATTAAAATAATTAATATGCTAAAGGATCAAGTGTTAAGAGATACTATAAAGCAAAGTGAAAAGTGTTAAAAAGGTGAGAAAAAGGTAAAATATTTGGGTGGTATACCCAAGACAAATGGTATACTAATAGAATATTTTCCAGGAAGCATAAAAATCAGCAGATACAGAATATATATTTTAACCCTAGCAGAATATTTAAGTGAGCCAAGGAAGTCCAGAGTCTGTGGATTGAAAGGACTCAATTGTATTACAGACTGGACTGATGAGAAAAATAAATAAAAAAACATAAGCAACATTTCTAAATCTTAATGAGAGATAGAAAAGTTTGCAAGCTTCTGTGCAGAAAGTGGAAGTTACGGACAAAAATAACATCAAAAAAGTGGTATCTGACCTCCGAAATGCAATGGTGTTCCCATGAAGTTTGAATGATATCAATAGTCTATTGAAAAAAGATTGCAAACTATGAAGCCTTATCTGTTCAGATGAAAGAAAGATGCTGGAATATAGCAAAGAGCAGAGAGTCTATCAAGCATGCACCACATCTGAGCAAAGTTCATGAACAAAATACACTTATCAAACAGCAATGAACCAGAACAGCAACCTCAAGATGGGAGAGGATGAAGAGAATGAAACCATTGGTAAGTGATGAATCATATCTGGGACTTTCTTTTTTTTTTCTTTTAATTACAGTGCCCAGTAATCTTTTGTAGTTCCAATTTTCTAGTTGAAAGTGGGTTAAACATCCCATAAAACAATTACATTCCTATGATATAAAAAAGGTATGATGTTTTAGCCAGCAAGAAGAAAAACCTTCTGGGACCATTGAACAGGAAAGAAAACATTGGGACATCATAGGAGAAAAATGGTCTGAAGAGTTTTCACAAAACATCAACTTGAATGTGTGCAATAGATGAACTGGGTCAGAAGTTAAAGAAAATCGGAGTGTGGTAATTGAACCAAAGAGAAATGAAATCAACAGGCCCAGATAACCAAGTGCAAGCTGTGCAGGAAGCAGAGGCATGCAGAGGTGCTTTCAGAGCTACCTGTACATCTATGCTTCTATGCTTTACCTCTAAAGGGCTCACTTCACACTTTATAGCCTCATCTGTATTGATCATAAAAACATCTAGTTGACTAATTGATTAAGGGAAAAGACCCTAATACATCCTTTTCTACATTTTCCCCTCCCAGTATGTATTTCTCAGCATTCCATTGACATCTAAGATGACAGATTACTGCTCTTTCTTCTTTCCCCACCTGTCCCTTTGAAACATCCAACACATCAGAGTCTATTGATTTTTTGTCTTCTAGGTACATATACAACAATGTCTGAAATATTTCTGTTGACATTAATGGACTTAAATAATTTGTCTCTCATCAAACTTTCCTTCCTTTCCTGTTGAGTGCTTCCACATGTCCAGCAGAGTAGCAGAACTAAAATACATATGTTCCTCAAATCATTGGGCCTTTTTTGTTTCTCTTTACGTTTTTCCTTATGCTGTTCTTTTAACCTAGAATTTTCTCTCAAACTCTCTTTTATATATATGTTAAAATTAACCCATTTTGTAAGACCTACCTAAAGTTGCATTCCTCTGTCAGACTTATCTAATAACCTAGTCTGACTTATTTACTACATTCTGCAGAATTATGTTAATACCTTCATACATCACTATAGTATTTGGTAATTATGTGACTGCAATCTTACCAATTAAGCATCTCAGAATTAGGAAACAAACTACTTATCTCTGTATATCCAGATGATAACACAATAACTGATACCTAGTAGTTGCTCAATAAACAAAATTTGAAAGAGTGAATAAATGAATTAGAATAAGCATTTTATTTTTGTTATTTCTTATTAACCTAATTGTATGACTAGGCATTGGCATTAAAATTTATTCTATTTTTCAGTTTTTTTGTTTCTTTCTCTGATTCACTGAGAAAGAGATTACTACTCCAGCTTGCATCATTCCACATACTTTCCTTAAAGTGGTAGAGATGAAGAAATCTAATTACAGTTGACATTTGTTAATTACACCATTCCAATATATTTGACACGTTGTAACAAATATAAAACATTCCTAATTATTAAAATACATTAAAATACTCAGGCTAATTAAAATATAAAGTTTTATAGGGAGTGTAGATTAATAGTTCTGACATTTAAGACTGAATTTCAATGCAGGCTTTATAATTGCATATACAAACTTTCCATATGAAATGATAATTTGCATGTGTAGATTAAACACTATAGTTAGATATCTTACTACACTGTTTTTATGCATACTTTTGAAAGTCACTTTGGAATTTTAGAAAATTGGGCCCTTTAATAGGTTGCTATGTTTTTTAAAACATTACAGAGCTGGGCTCTTTTTAACAAATTAAGGAAAACTAATCTCTCAAAAAGCATTATCATCTGATATCGTCAGCAGTTTAATAAATGTTTTAAATATAGCCATTTTAATTTTAACTTTTCTAACCTGAAGTGAACTGAGCAAGAAATAAGTATCTGATAAGGTAGGAACTGTTTCAATAGCAGAAAAAAGTAAACAAAGAAAACCCCTACCTTCCTTAGTTTTTATTGCTTATATATCAGTAATATTGCAGTTAAGATTTCACCAAAGGCACAGAAATTCAATAAAGGCAGTATAAGATCACAAAGAGGCTTCTTGTGGAAGAAAGATGTTGGCACTGCCTTATCATTGACCTATGGTGAACACAAGAATACATATGACATTGATAGTATGGTTAGGTTAACTCATCTGCCTTCTGAAATCAGGCAATTAATGACCCAGACAGCTTCTAGCAGCAAGGTCACTTTCATGATCGATGGATGGCTGAAGATACGCTTCTTACAGACAAATAACCTTCAGGCATATACCAATTGCCTTCTCATTGGTATACAGTGCACTTTCATCCTGCTGGGTTTGTTGATTGCTTTTCAAAGAAACCAGTGTAAGCCTACAAAGTATTGTCTCAAGGTAACACAAAAAGACCTTTAAAAAGAAATCAGTGGTGTAAATCTCATTCTCTCAAAAGTTGTCTTTGTCTTTATATCATATTTTAGGTAAATTCTTCGTATTAATTTGGTATTCTGCATCATATTTCAACTCCAATGTATATTTAATAAAATATCCAATGATATTTTATTGAACTTTTAATAATATTTAACACATTATTTTTAGCTTAGCAAACAGCTTTTTATCCATAATTTGGTATTTTCCTACAATGATATCTTATTTTCAAAGTCATAATTCTGTGGCGAGATTCTTACGTTTTTTGCATCAACAAAGAGATAAAATTACATTTAATATAGATTTATTTTTAGTAGTAATTTGCTATACTTTATTTCTTTGGACATTCTTTAATCATAAATGATATTCTTTGAAACTGCTCATTGTACAGGTTGTTTGATTTGCCTGAATAACCCATTACTGACTAGTCAAGATGAAAATAAATATACTTTATTAATAAAATATTCTGTTTATTTGATATTTACCATTGTTGCTTCAGTTTCTCTTTTTTAATTTAAAATGAATAATAGAATGTCTCTTTAAAATAGCTTTAATTTATTAGTTATTTTATAACTAATATATGTATTTTAATATTACTTCTTCTAGCTCTCTTATTATTTGAACATTTAGTTTTTGTTGACTGTTAGAGACACCATATGATTATTCCTATAGATTAGTAGATCAACTCATTTTTTTTCAGAGTAAATGTTTGTATAAGATAAACCTATTATTTCTACATATGGCTTGAATTTTCTCCCCAAAACTGGAATCATTAAACAACTCTAAGTAGTCACAAACATACCCAAAGTCTTCATAAGTGTGTGGCAAATGCTCACAACAGAAATACTACAAAAAAATAAAATAAAAAAATAGATGACCATGTGGGTCAGAAAGTTTAGGGGTTTTAGAAAGAAAGTCACGTGTACAGGTTGTTAAAATTAGTCTGTTTATGTTTCAGTTTTTGCTAATATAAGAACTATTAAGTGCAAAACAATAATGAGACATTTTATTTTTCTGTTTCAAAGTTTAGTACTAGACTGCTCTGACAGAACTTGGTAAGAAGGAGATAAAATCTGATTCAACCCAAACCAAATACAAGAAGCTTCAAGGGAGAAACTTAGTATGCTCCCTGGAGTCTGTGGTACACTAAGGATGGTGCCAGCCCAATATGGTGAAAAGTTTAAAAGCAAGACACTGTTGCTGGCTAGTTGGCAAATGGCTCCAAGGGGAGGTAGCTGTGTTGGGAAAGGCCTGCTTCCAAAATTGTAGGAGGCAAAGCACGTGTAAATATATCATTTCATGGTCCAACTGGATGCTGCAGAACATAACCCAGGTTGGACCAACAGGTCAGCCTACTAGGGTGAGGAGAACCCACCCTAGTAGGGGAGGGTTGCAAACCAAGTTCTGGGATGCACTGTTTGGGGAATGGGGAGTGGAGGTCACAAAAGATGAGCCAGAGAATATATTTTCTGATTTGGTGAGTTTTACTGTTTTGAGATCACACCATGAAGGACTTAGAAGTTACAAACATACCACAAGAGTTTTGACCATTCACAAAGCCCAGTGAACACCAATCTTTATGTTAGGTAACAAAAGTAGCAGTCAAGTAAGAACTTGATAAAATCTTTCATCACCCTTATTTTTTGCATAGTTTCTTACTCCATCTCTTCCCCAACCCCAACTCTAGAAAACTCCCCTTTGATACTGGAAGTGCCAGAATTCTTGGCTAATAAACCGGTTAGAGGAAGAAAATTGACAGGTGGGGAAAAAGCATAGTAGTTGGTCATGTCCCCACAACTCATTCCGCCTCCATGATTTTTGCAGGAAGTAGATCCAAAGTCAGAGGAGAGAGCTGTGACCATGTTCCATGACTGACACTGTACACTATTATTGTATATCTGAGTATAACTGGAACCCGTTGAAGTTTTAACCAGGGACTGTGATTAAAGAAAGGCACTGTCTTAACAGGTTTGCAATGCCCAATATTAAGGTACGAGGTTATTTTGCATTTTATAATCTCATTTTGTTTCATTTGTACAGCATATTGGTAAAGACATTAAAGGAGGCAGGAATGTGCTTAAGTTTGACTCCAAAGAAAGGCTGTCCAATGCCAGGGCCAGGATGAATACTTTATAACCAATGACTAAAAAATTGGAACCCAAAGTGAAAAAAATGTTAACAGTTAAATAAGAATACATTTATTATACATATAATTATATTCACCTATATCTTCTCTAATAAAGCACCCTGCAATTTATGCAAAGTAGTGTTATTTGTTTTATTATAATAATTAATTAATTAATTAGCATCCAAAATTTTGACTTACCCCAACTTGGGTGCTATTAACATAGAAATACCTAAAAAAATCTTCAACCCACCATTTGTACATAAAATGATTAAGTGACTCACCTTCCAGTAGACTGTCATTATTTTCCTGTTCTCAAAAATCAAGACAGACATTTCATTTGATTTCAGCATTTAAATAATTAAACCAATTAAATAATGCATCTCCCATTGCTATGCTCTTACTTAACTAACTATATACAGATAATAATAGATTCTTGGCTTAGTGCAGTCCCCACAAACCTGATCAAATATCTGTCAAGAAATTCTGGAAAATATCTGAATGTTAGCTTCAGAGAAGTTGCTCAGTGGTTCCATTTTCTTCTATCACAAATAATGTTATTAACTTTAAATGTAGAACTTGGACAGTAACTTTAAAATAACCTGAAAAACTGCTTTTTTTTTTTTTTTTCCTTTTTGGATAGCTGGAATGCTTATATTTATTAAAGAATGTGACTTTTTGAGAAGTCATGTCCAGAACTGTGAGAAGCTAGTTTGACTTGGCTTACAAAGTAGAAATGTTTTTGCAGGGTAGATATCAATTTATCTGAGATTTCACTCTGGCAATCTTGGAGTCTTATTTGGTAAGAATTCCAAAGGCTGCTTATATAATCTTGAATAGCATTCCTAAACCATATGCACCAAAATTACAAATGAAACATAATAATAAAAAAGAAATAATAGATTGCTTTTAGCTCTTGAGATTTTTTTTAGGTCTCAGCTTTAATACCACTTTATCTGGAAGCCTTCCCTGTCCTTACTTTTTAATATGATCCATATTAAGCTTTCGTCCTCTATAATTATACCTTTTATTACACTTTATTGTAACAATGCATTTTGTTATAACATTATAATGATGATATTTTGAAATGTCTCTCTTCTTTGCTGGACTGTAAGCCCTGAGAAAACAGGAATCACTAAGACATTGTTCATTGCTTGTATTCAGTGTTTAGAACAGTGACTGGAACCTTTAGTTACACAGTAACATAGGTTCAAGATTGAATGAATATTTAACCCTTGTTTACCAGGTGTTAAAATTATTTGGGGGTAGTTATTTGGAGGTAATTACTTGGTATAAAATACTATATCAGGAGTATCACGTAACAGTTTTTAAAGTTTATTAATTTTTAATAAACATTTTAGTATCTAAAGAATTATATTGTTTTCCCTGAATTTATTCAGTTTGGTAGATTTGTCACAGTTAGTTGAAATAAACATTCTTTTTTTTTTCACAAATATATTCCAGGCTCCTTGACATATCTTAGGTATATTAGACAGTTTCTGTTGCTTATAACAAAATTCTTAAAACTGGATAATTTAAGAAAAATTAAGTTTTTTTCTTAGAGGTTAGGAGGCTGAGAAGCCTACAGTCCAGTGGATGCATCTGGTGAGGGCCTTCTTCTACAGTAATGCAGGTTATCACATGGTGAATGGCTAGAAAAATAGAAAGAGATAACCCGCTCACTTGTTCTTTATTTATATATTTTTAATTTACTTTATCTTATCAATATACAATGTAGTTGATTTTTCTGCCCCTTTACCAATTCCTCTTTCCCACTTACCTATCCTCCCTCCCACCCATCATCATCATATCTGTTCACTTGTCTTAACAAGTTCATGGAATTGTTGTGAGTGTTGTGTCTTCTTCCCCCACAACCCCATTCATTTGTTTGTATATTTATTTATTTTTAGCTCCCACAAAGTGAGAAAAGGTGGTATTTCTCTTTCTGTGCCTAGCTTATTTCATTTAATATAATTTTCTTTAAGTCCATCCGTGTTGATAGTATTTCATTCTTTTTTATAGCAGAGTAGTATTCCATTGGGTAGATGTATCACATTTTTCTTATCCACTCATCTGATGATGGACATTCACACTGGTTCCAACTGTTGGCTACTGTAAATAGCACTGCAATAAACATGGGAGAGAGGTATCCCTTCAGCATGATGATTTCCATTCCTCTGGGTTTTACCCAGCAGTGAAATAGCTGAGTTGTATGGTACATCTATCTGTAATTGTTTGAGGAAACTCCATACCATTTTCCATAAAGGCTGCACCATTTTGCAGTCCTGCCAACAGTGTATGAGAGTTCCTGTTTCTCTACAACCTCACCAGCATTTAACATTCTCAGTCTTCTGGATATTAGCCATCCTAAGTGGAGTGAGATAATATCCCAGAGTGGTTTTGATTTGCATTTCACAAACGCTGAGTGATGTTGAGCATTTTTTCATGTGTCTGTTGGCAATTTGTATATCTTCCGTGAGAAATGCCTATTCAGCCATCCTAACTGGGGTGAGATGGTATATCAGTGTATTTTTGATTTGCATTTCCCGGATGCTAAGTGATGTTGAGCATTTTTTCATATGTCTGTTGGCCATTTGTATATTTTCCTTAGAGAAATGTCAGCTTAGCTCTTTTGCCCATTCTTTAATTGGGTTGCTTGTTTTTTTCTTGTAAAGTTGACTCTGAACGATAAATGCTGGCGAGGTTGCAGAGAAAAAGGAACTCTCATACATTGTTGGTGGGACTGCAAAATGGTGCAGCCTCTGTGGAAAATGGTATGGAGGTTCCTCAAACAATTGCAGATAGATCTGCCATATGACCCAGCTATCCCACTGTTGGGAATATACCCAGAGGAATGGAAATCATCAAGTCGAAGGTACACCTGTTCCCCAATGTTCATGGCAGCACTCTTTACAATAGCCAAGAGTTGGAACCAGCCCAAATGTCCATCATCAGATGAGTGAATACGGAAAATGTGGTACATCTACACAATGGAATACTACTCAGCTATAAAAACGAATGAAATACTGCCATTTGCAACAACATGGATGGACCTTGAGAGAATTATATTAAGTGAAATGAGTCAGGCACAGAAAGAGAAATACCACATGTTCTCACTTATTGTTGGGAGCTAAAAATAAATCAATCAATTCACACACACACACACACAAACGGGGGGGGGGGGGAGAAGACACAACAACTACAATTCCTTGAAGTTGATATGACAAGCAAACAGAAAGGACATTGTTGGGGGGGAGGGGGGAGAGGGAGGAGGGAGGGGGGTTTTGGTAATGGGCCACAATAATCAACCACATTGTATATCGACAAAATAAAATAAAGGAAAAAAAATTAAAATACTTAAAATATTTTTAAAAAAAGAGAGAGAGAAATGTCTATTCAGCTCCTTTGCCCATTTTTTAATTGGGTTACTTGTTTTTTTACTGTGGAGTTGTTTGAGTTCCTTGTATATTCCAGATATTAATCCTTTGTCAGACGTATATTTGGCAAATATTTTCTCCCACTCTGTTGGTTGTCTTTTTTCTCTGTTAATTGTTTCTTTTGCTGTGCAGAAGCTTTTTAGTTTGATCTAATCCCATTTGTTTATTTTTCCTTTGGTTGCCTGTGCTTTTGGGGTTGTATTCAAAAAGTCTGTATGCAATCCTACTTCCTGGAGTATTTTCCCTATGTTTTCTTTGAGGAGTTTTATTGTTTCAGTGTGTATATTTAATCCTTTAGTCCATTTTGAGTTGATTTTGGTATATGGTAAGAGTTATGGGTCTATTTTCATTCTCCTGCATAAGAATATCCAGTTTTCCAGCACCATATGTTGAAGAGGCAGTCTCTTCCCCAGTGTATAGACTTGGTGCCTTTGCCAAAGATCAGATGACTGTAGGTGTGTGGGTTTATTTCTGGATACTCTCTTCTATTCCATTGATCTCTGTGTCTGTTTTCCATGCCAGTACCATGATGTTTTGGTTATTATAACTTTGTAGTATAGTTTAAAGTTAGGTAGTGTTATGCTACCAGCTTTATTTATTTATTTATTTATTTTTGTGCTGGATTGCTTTGGCGATGGTCTTTTTAAATTCCATATAAAGTTCTGTATACTTTTTTTTTTTGGAATTTTCATGGGGATTGCATTGAATCTGTAGATCATTTTGGGTAATATGGACATTTTCACCATCTTAATTCTTCCAATCCAAGAGCATGGGATATCTTTCCATCTTCTTGTGTCCTCTTTAATTTGTCTCACCAGTGTTTTGTAGTTCTTATTGTAGAGATTTTTAACATCCTTTCTCAACTTTATCCCCAAGTTTTTAATTTTTTGGTGGTTATTGTGTTAATATAGCTTTCTTGATTTCTTTTTTTAGCATGTTCACTGTTGGAGTATAGAAATGCTACTGATTTTTGTGTGTTAATTTTGTATCCTGTAACTTTGCTGAAATCATTTATCAACTCTAGGATTTTTTTTTTGTAGATTCTTTAGGTGTTCAATGCATAGTATCATATCATCTGCAAACAGAGACAGTTTGATTTCATCTTTTCCAATCTGGATGCCCTTTATTTTCTTCTTTTCTGTGATTGCTCTGGCTAATACTTCCAATGCTGTGTTGAATAGGAGTGGTGAGAGTGGGCATCCATGTCTAGTTCCTGTTCTTAAGGGAAAAGCTTTCAGCTTTTACCCATTCAGGATGATATTGGCAGTGGGCTTTTCATACATGGCTTTAATTGTGTTGAGATACTTTCCATTTGTACCTAATTTGTAGAGGGTCTTTATTATGAACAAATGTTGTATTTTGTCAAATGCTTTTTCAGCATCTGTAGAGATGACCGTATGGTTTTTGTCTAAGCTTTTATTGATGTGGTGTATCACATTTATTGATTTGCATATGTTGAAGCAAACTTGTGTCTCTGGGTTGAATCCCACTTGATCATGGTGTATGATTTTGTGTATGTGTTGCTGTATTCTATTAGCTAGTATTTAATTGAGGATTTTTGCCCCTATACTTATCAAGGAGATTGGCCTGTAATTTTCTTTTTTTGTTGTATCTTTGATTTTGGTATCAGGTTGATGTTTGCCTCATAGAATGAGTCTGGGAGAATGGCCTCTGTTTCAGTCTTTTGGAATAGTTTGTAGGGAATTGGTATCAATTTCTCTTTGAAGATTTGGTAGAATTCTGCTGTGAACCTGTCCAGTCCTGGACTTTTCTTTGCTGGGAGACTGCTGATAACAGCTTCAATCTCTCTGATTGTTATTGTTCTGCTCAGATTTTCTATGTCTTCTTGGCTCAGTCTTGGTAGTTTGTGTCCAAAAATTTATCCATTTCCACCAAATTTTCAAATTTGTTGGCATGTACTTTTTTCTAGTAATCTCTAATGATTCCTTGTATTTCTGAGGTGTCAGTTATAACATCATCTTTTTCATTTCTAATTTTTATTATTTGGGTCTTCTCTCTTCTTTTTTTAGTTAGCCTTGCTAATTAGTTTGTTAATTTTATTTATCTTTTCAAAAAGCTAACTTTTTGTTTCATTAATGTTTTGTATTGTTTTTGGGTTTCTATTTTATTTAGTTTTTCACTGATCTAAATTATTTCTTTCCCTCTACTAGCTTTGGGTTTGGATTGTTCTTATTTTTCTAGTTCTTTAAGGTGAAGTGTTAGGTTGCTCACTTGCCATCATTCCTTTCTTCTGAAGTGAGCATTTAATGTGTTTAATTTCCCCCTTAGTGCTTCTTTTGCAATATCCCACAGGGTTTAGTATGTTGTGTCATTATTTTCATTTGTTAAAGAAATTTCTTGATTTCCTGTTTAATTTTTTCTTAGACCCATATGTCATTAAGTAGAAAGTTGTTTAATTTCCTTGTGTTTTTATACTTTCCAGAGTTTTGTTTGTTATTGATTTCTAATTTTAATCCATTGTGATCTAAAAAAAATCCATGGAATAATTCCATTTTTAAAAAATCTTGTTGAGACTCAATTTGTGACATAATGTATTTTATATCCTGGAGAATATTCCATGTGCTGATGAGAAGAATGAATATTCTGAGGTTGTTGGATGGAATGTTCTGTAGATATCTGTGAAGTTCAATTGGCCTAAAGTGTTGTTTAGATCTTCGATTTCTCTGTTGACTTTTTGCCTAGATGATCTGTCCAATGTTGAGAATGGGCTGTTCAGGTCCACTGCTTTTATGGTATTAGTGTCTATCTCATTCTTTAGGTCTAATAGTGTTTGCTTTATAAATCTGGCTGCTCCAGTGTTGGATTTGTATATATTTATGATTGCTATGTCTTCTTGTTGGATAGTTCCTTTTTAAAATTATATATTGGCCTTCTTTTTCTCTTTTAATGGTTTTTGGCTTAAAGTCTATTCACTTGTTCTTTTAAAGCCATCAGACTTACAATCATTACCATCAGCTCATTATCCATGAATGGAGCAATCCATTCACTAGAATCCAATCACCTCTTAAAAGCTACACCTTTTGATTATCATAATAGGATTTTCTATCCTATTAATACTGATACAATGGAGAAAGTTTCCAATACGTGAACTTTTGTTTGACATATTTTACCCACAGCACTAGGAAACTCAACATTGTGCTTATCTGTGTTCCTCTGTAAATGAGGAATCACACATGAAGACTTTCATCCCCAAATTAAATAACATGGCTTGGGTATTCTGTAGCTTTCTGGAACTTAAAGTGCCCAAGAAAAAAATGAAGTAGTACTAATGAGCAATAATATACCAGTTCCCACATTTCAAACTTACATTTCAAAATATTTCCCATTGAATTATTGATAAAGCATATTTTTATTTTATTGTTTTTATCCAGTTAATTTTTAGTCTTAGATATACTACTAACTTGCACTTTAATACTTGCATTAACTTCTAATTCTTTGTTGCCCTACAAATAGTTCATATAATATTCACGATAGAGATGTCACTATTCTGGAAATTCCATTCAATGCCTCATATTCACTTTTACTCTCCTAAAATGGTAAAACCAGCTTAGGTAAGTCATTTTTGCCCATGTCTCAATTTCATCCTTCAGCAAATTTTATATTTCTAACTTGAATGTGTGCTATTAGGCTTAGGTAATGTTAGGGCAATTTGCGGTAAAATGATACAATAAATTGGCTTAAATCATGGAAATGTAATACTTCTGGGGAGAAACTGTACTGACCTTAAAGGTATCCAAGATTAGTGTAATAAAAATGGTAAATATAGCTCTAACCTTTCATTGAAACTATGTCAAAAGTTCTTGTTAGGTTTTTATTGGAGATTTTATACTTTATTTTAAGCAGCTGTCTTGAATATTTGTAGATGTGGGAACTAACAATGATAGGAATCACTTTAAAAAAAAAGGTATAAGAAGAGAGATGTGACATAAATAGTTTCAGTGCAGCCTCCTGCTTCCACATCTGGATGGAAAGTCTTCCTGAGGTCTTTCTAACTCTGAATCTCCCAGAGGAATATATTTACACATGGATGAGATTCAGGGAGCTTAACTTCTGGGAAACAATTGCTCACAGTAGTTGCTGCCCCTAGCACATAAAACAGTTTCTACAAAAGAAACACAGATGTGAAATATGAGAAAAAATTGCTACTTAAAACTAGTTAGCAGAATATCACAAGGCTATATCAAAATAATTTTACCGTCTCAGAATATTATAGAAACACAATACTGCTATGACCCATAAAAATGGATCCAATTCAATGTATACAGTTGCTCTCTTAATCTTTTATAAAGAACACAAGAACATTTTATTTGAATTTATGTTATTGCAACAAAGATGAAGTTGTAATTAAATGCCTTAAATGTTTTAAGCCACAGGACAGACATTCATTTTAGCCTATATTTAGCAGATAACAGATTTTAAAAAAATAAAGGTTTACTTATAAATTGGCAATGTATATCTCATTCATTAATATTTAGATTTAGTAAAATTATAAAAATTATAAAAATAATAAAAACTCTGAAATTAGAGGTAGAAATCCATATTTAGGTTTTAGCTCTGGTAGTTACTCAATGCATTGCTTTTAATATTTTATCTCTGATTGCAAAAGAGTTTCCATTTGATACATGGCACCCATTTTATTTCCAGTGTTTGTACAACAAGGCTATACTTCAGTAGTCCTCTTTCATCTTTAGTATTTTATAGTCCTCTATTAAAGTTGGAATCAGTCAAAAATAAAAACCTTCTCCAGGGGAGGAAAACTGATCTTCAATCCAGTCTTCTCTGAACTAGCTCTCTAATCGCTAAGAGATAGATAAGCATGTTTGCTCTGTTTCATAAACCATGAGCATAAGATAAAGAAATGTACTTGTGAAATGCTTTCAAATATGCAAAGGAATACAAATATGTGATATTGCTAATAACAATAGAATTAAGAGACATAGTAAAACAAGAAAAGTTTGAAATATTAGTATTTCTATTCTCAATTGAGTTAAATCATTTTAATTCTAATATTCTAATATGAAATAAGTGAGCAATTATCATTGTCCATAAATGTAGTCTTCACACAAATGAACCTCAAGAAAGAAAAGTTTGAGAATCCATAAGGGACCACAGTGGATAAGTATAACAGCAATAAATATCTGCGCTATTGAAACAAGCTATTGATTGTGAGATTTATCAGGAGTTATATAAGTACACATAATTACAACACTTAGGGTAGTATGTGTCCTGCACAGCAGATGGCACCTAAATTATTTCTTGACAGACTGACTAAAGTTCTAACGGCAGGTTATGCTAAGGATTACTGCATCAATATTTATGGGAGATATTGGGCTATAGTTTTCTTTTCTTGTAGTATCTTTGTCTAGTTTTGGTATTAGGGTAATGCTGGCCTCTTAGAATGCATGAGGAAGAATTCCCTTTGCTCCTGTCTTTGTAAGAGATTATAGAGAATAAGTAGACTTTCTTGCTTAAATGTTTGGTAGAATTCACCAGTAAACTCATCTGGGCCTGATGCTTAATGGCAGGCTATGAAAGCTTACCGTATCAGGGAATGGAAAACAATAGTGTAATTCTGCACTATTGATTTTCCTTCCGAATGGTCATTTCTAATGTGTGCAATGCAGAGATTGTTTTTTAAGAAAAATGATGCTAGATTCCTACCTATATACTAAAGCTATATACGGGTGTTATAAGACAGTAACTGCCAATTTCTGTTCCACAGCTTCCATAGCTTAACTACATTAGGATTAATTACGAAGTATTCTGAATTTACAAGTTTATGCGCCATAGATCCAATGATTTTGACTCACTAGGTCTCAAGTAGACAGTAAAACTTTGTATTAAAAACTTACATAATAATAAACACAAATTAATAATATATGTAAATAAAATATAGATAAATTAATGTATCATAAGGTCATCAGAGACCATATACATGGAGAGAGCATAAAAATGTTTGAAGATGTGATATTTAGTTTTACTTGAGTGGTTGGGGAAAAGTTAAGATGACAGGAGAAATCACATTTACAGTTCATATTTTTGTCATAAAAATACACTTTTTTTTTTTGAGAGAAAGAGGCACATTGAAGAGTTCTAGCTTAGATGAAATGGAGGCAAATAAAAAAATGTACTGAGCATGTGATGTGATTAAAGTGTAGTGTAGAGAGAAAAAAATCTGTGTTTTCTTAAATTTGTTGACCATCAGAACTGATTAAGGGAGTTTTATAACTATTGACATCAGGCTCTAATCTGTAAGGATTCAAATTCAGTTGGTGACAGATGAGTCTAAAGTCTCAAACAATTGTAATTTTTTAAAAAAATGCCTCCCAGGAGATTCTAATTTGCATCTAGGAGTAAAAACCACACAGACAGAGTAATGAAAGGTAAAAATATCAGAAACTAAAAGTATAAATAGCAGGAAGACAAAAATGTGAACAAAATAATTATCGCTATGGTTTTTGTTTTTACGTGTGCCTATATAACTGAAAAACTTGTATTATGAATGGAAAGAGAAAGAAGGAAATATCTAACTAGACATAAGAAAATAAATACTGGAATACAGTAGTTTTCTATAAATACTTGTTGAATAAAATATTTGTTAAATGGGTTATTGGTGGTGGAGATGTTTTGTGGGAAGAAAATCAAATCATCTACAATGAGAGCTTGATGCAAAAAATGTGGTATCCTCTTAAGGACATGATTTCATGTAAGAAGAACAGAGACAAAATATAGACCTGCAGTTCATTGGTGTGGAGGGTGTTACTGCAGTCATAAGAATATATGAATTATTCAAGGTGGAAGAAGTATGGAGAAAAGCAAGTGGTTGAGAGATGGTCATTACTGTTTTCCTTCTGGTGGGGTAGGGTAGGATAAGGGTGGGAATGGAGTTGAGAAAATTTTGTATAATCTTTCTTCTATATTTCCTGGGCAATAATAGCATGATAATAATTTCTAAAATAGCAAGTATAATAATAAGATATAATACATTACTTATACTCCTTACCCTCCATTGTACTATATGTTCCTTGAGCATACAGTAATTTATCTACTTTCTTCAGAGTAATTAGAAAGCAATTAGTAGGTATTTACTGGACATTTGATAAATCTATTAACAAGAGAAGTCTCTGCCCATCTCTAGATATAAAATACTAAGGTACTACTTTCACCTAGAGATAGCTGCTAAAATTGAGGATTCCAACTCAAGGCAACCAGCAATATAGTGTATTACAAATCCAAATATTTAGGTATGACATTCTTCACCTATTGCTTTAATTATAGTAAATTAGGTATTTTTTATTGAGAGATAATTCTGTTTTTGTAATTGTGCTTAGATATTTACCTAAATTGACTCATTTATTCCATAGAACAATGATTATATATGTTTTATCAAAAGAAGAACTTAGAACTTAGATAAGTAAAATAAATTTCCCAGAATGACATGAATGATAAGTGCAGAACAGACATATAAAGATGAATATACCCAGAAAATATACAAAAAGGGAACCAAAAATAAGGGGTGGGGAGAGAAAAAGAGTACAATGATTGACAATGCAAACAATCACTTATGTAGTATCTACTTTGTGGCAAGCACAGTTCTAAGTCCTATACATATCATGAAATTATTTAACACTCAACCATCATAAGTGAAAAGCTATTATAATGGTCATTCTTTTTGTGTAGACGAGAAGATGTTAGCACACAACATTTAAGGAATTTGTCCAAGTTCACATATTTAGGTGAGAGTTGGAGCTGTGATTTAATTTCAATCCTCTGGTTCTGCACTGTGCCATGTTAAAGAAAAAGTATGGTCGGTAGCATGAAACCATACGTAATAGAAAAGTTAAGGCAAATTGAATTTGTTTATTGGGAATTTAGCAACAATATGGAAGTAATAGTTGTAGTTGAATTCATGGGAATATAAGCCAGATGGCAGATTTTTTTGATTAGAGAATAATTGATAATTAAATGAGGTAAGAGATTATAAACAAAATCATTTTAAAAATGGTTGTTAAATGCATAAATGATATAACTTGAGAGGTCATGTGATAAATATGGGTAATCTATGTATATATAAAGAGAAGAAGCATGTAATTACTGATGCGAAAAAATTAGAGGTATTAAGGGGAGGATTCAAAAATGGGAAAAATTACTCTGGAAGACGTTAAAGTAACGTAACAGTCAATTAGGCATATAAAATAAAAGAAGGAAGAAAGTAAAAGGTGAGGGAGTTATTGAGATTGGCTTTTTATGCCAACAACTAGCTATTACCATTAATCTAGATCACCTTGAGAATCTTGTGTATGTCTGGTGACAGAAAAATGGTTGTATAAATGAGGATTGTATTAAAACCGAATTCATTTTTTTCTCTTATTTTCCAGATATTCAAAAGTAATTGGAGAAGACATTAGGTCTACATGAATATTATTTGAAATGGTAGTTGCATTTCAGAAAATCTTTACATGAAACCAAATTATTTTAAACCAACCAGTGTAAAAAAATATTTAAATGTATTTAAATATTTTCAAGAATTAATACATTGACTCTCCCGAATTCTGAGTCTATCTCCATTGTTTTCTCTTCTTTTCCTTTAATTTAAAAGATAATTTCTTCCTGTTTCCTGTTTTTAAGTTTTTTAATATTAGGAATTTAAAAGAGTCAGAGGGAAGACTGGACACTTTATGCGAGTGTGTAGAACATTGTATCCCTGCCCTTATCTCAGCCTGACAGAAGAGAAAGGAATACCCTACAGGCACTTGGGCTGCAATAAACCTTGCAACAGTCAAGGCAGCAGAGTAAGTTCAAGCAGTTTCACACTTTACCACCCACAATGCGTGCCATGGGTATTAGCCAGGAAAGCTGGTGTTCCTCCCGCCAATAGGTGGCAGGAAATAGTTGGCAAAGACTAAAACATAAGCCAATTTATGTGAATACTTACAAGGCAGGAATCACAACTGATAAGCAGAGATGATTTATGAAAAGAGGCAAATTTGTAACTACAATTCCCTGACAGGTATCAGGAGAATTTGCCTCTCTTCCTAGACGTTGGGCTTAGTATAGTATGGTGATTTTCAATTACATCCTAAAGAGCAATACAGCTCTCTTTAATAACTCAAGTTATTAAATTCAGTGCCTACAGTGGAGACTCTGTTGCTCTGTTGCTTTGACTAGAGACTTCTATTTAATGGGTTGCATATATTCAAATTCAACATATAATTTTATCTCATAAAAAGGTTTATTCTGGTTTTTCTTAATGAAAACTCTCTGGTGCGATGGAAAGAAAAAGATTACTTAAGTAATTAGTAAAATGGAGATAACAGTACAGTTACCACAAAGTTTTGCAAAATTGTAATTGTTCAGTCTAGAAACTAGTGTTGCTTTATTAATCAAGTTCATAATGCTTTCTGCTTCATTATTTAGCTTTGTGACTCTCCGCAGTAGCATTATTTAGATAAAATTGTTTCTGCCTAAGTTACATGAGAAAGCAAAAATTAAAAAAAGTTCAATGCCTATAATTCGATTACTCTACTCCAAAATCCAAAATATAAATTAGGTCAAAGTTTCTTCATTTTCATGTTTAATTTGAAATGATTAATGATAGAATAAAAATATTAAAAAAAAGTAGTGGAGTCAGGTCTTAGCTAACAGGCTCTGTATACACACAGAGTATGGCATTGTCCATGGTGTTATTAAAATTATGCATTTCTGATGTTGACACAAAACAAAAATGAGCAGGCATAACAGCAAGTTAAAATTTTCTTATTTTCACATATTGTGATGAGAAAACTGATCCAAATCCCTTATGCACATACGAGTATGTTTTCTTCAGCATGTGTTCCAGCTACATAAAAATTAAAGATGTTATTTTTGATGCAATATAGGTCATAAATTCTTAAAAAAGAGGTTTGAACTGATAAAAAAAAATGAAGAGGACATACAAAAAATTAAAGAGATATCCCACATTCATGGATTTGAAGAATCAACATTGTTGAAGTGACTATAGTACCCACAGTGATCTACAGAGGTAATCCAATTCTTATCATTATACTAAAGATATTTTTCACATAAACAGAAAAAAAAATCTAGAAGTTTGTATGGAACTACAAAAGACTTCAAACAGCTAAACTAATGCTGAGCAAAAAGAACAAAGCTGGAAGCATCATATTACCTGACCTCATAATATATGAAACTATAGTAACTAAAGCAACATGGTAGTGGCATGAAAACAGACACAAAGAACAATGAAACAGAGTAGAGAATATGGATATAAAGCCACATATCAACAGCCAACTAGTTTTCTACAAAAGTGACAAGAATATAAATTGGGAAAATGACAGTCTTTTCAATAAATGTTGCTGGGAAAACTGGATATTCATATACAGAAGAATGAAACTAAACCTCTATCTCTCACCATACACCAAAAATCAACTCAAAATGGATTAAAGATTATCTATTTGGTCCTAAGATATAAGACCAAAACTAGGAAACAACTAAAGAAAACATAGGGGAAATGCTTCAGGACATTGGTTGGTCTGGGCAAAGATTTCATAAATAAGAATTCTAAAACACAGTCAACAAAAGAAAAGTATATAAATGAAAGTACATTAAACTTAAAGTCTTCTGTAAAGTAAAGTAAACAATCAAGAGAGCAAAGAGACAACCTGTAAAATGAGAGAAATGATTCGTAAACTATTCATTTGACAAAGGATTAATATCCAGCATGAAAGCAGTCTACAGATTCAACATAATTCTCATCAAAGATACCAATGACATTCTTCACAGAAATAGAAAAAAAAAAAAAACAACTAACGTTCATATGGAACATGAAAAGAACCTGAATAGCCAAAATGATCCCAAGCAAAAATAAATAAGTAAATAAAGCTAGAGGCAGAATACTACCTGACTTCATATTATACTACATAGCTATCTTAGCCAAAACAGTATGGTACTAGCATAAAAACAGATACTCAGGCCAATGGAACAGAATAGAGAACCCAGAAATCAACCCACATACTTACAGTCAACTGATCGTCAAGAAAGGCACCAAGAATATACACTAGGTAAAGATTGCCTCTTCAGTAAATGATGCTGGGAAAGTAGGACATCCATATGTAGAAGAATGAAACCAGACGTGTAACTCTCACCATACACCAAAAATCAACTCAAAATGGATTAAAGGCTTAAATATACATCCTGAAACTATAAAACTCCTAACAGAAAACATAGGGGAAACACTGTAGAAAGTAGGACTGGGCAAAGACTTTATAAATACGACCCCAAAAGCACAGGCAACAAAAGGAAAAATAAACAAATGGGATTATATAAAACTAAAAAAGTTCTGCACATCAAAAGAAACAACAGAAAGAAAAGAAAGCCTACAGAGTATGAGAAAATATGTACAAGCTATACACCTATAAAGGATTAATATTCAGAATATATGAGGAATTCAAACAACTTAGTAAAAGCAAGTAACCCGATTAAACAATGAGTAAAGCAGCTGAATAGCCATTTCTCAAAAGAAGATAAATGAATGGCCAACAGACATGAAAAAAATGCTCATCACTCAGCACCCAGGAAATGCAAATCAAAACCACACAGAGATATCATCCCACTTCAGTTAGACTGGTTATTATCAAAAAGACATAGAATAACAAATGCTAGCCATGATGTGTAGAAAACTGTTGGTGGGACTATGAAATGGTTCAGCCGTCATGGAAAATGGTATGGATATTCCTCAAACAACTACAGATAGAACTACTATACTATCCCAAAATCCCACTTCTGGGTATATACCAAAAGGAATTGAAATCATTTTGTCAAAGTGATACCTGTTCTCCCATGTTTATTGCAGGTCTATTATAATAGCCAAGAGTTGGAAACAACATAAATGTCTAATGATGGATGGCTGGATAAGGAAACTGTAATATATTTACAGAATGGCATACTACACTGCCATAAAAAAAGAATAAAATACTGCTATTTGCAGCAACATGGATGAACTTAGAGAAAATTATATTAAGTGAAATAAGCCAAGCATGGAAAGAGAAATACTGCATGTCCTCTCTTCTAAGTGGAAGCTAAAAAAAAAGAATAAATAAATAAATAAGAAAGAAAGAAAAGAAGAAAGAAAGATACAACAATCACAGCAATACTGAACTTTTAAACAAAGACAGCAGAACTGAGGTTACTTGAAGCGGGAAATGGGGAAGAGGGTGGGCTAAAGGAGGAATTAGTAAAGGGCCACAAAAATTAATTACATTGTACAATGTCAAATATATTGATTATCCTGATTTGAACATCACATATTGCACACAGGTATTTATATTCAATGCTGTATTCCACAGATATGTTCAATCAACTATGTTCCAATAATCTTAGAACACACTTCTCTAAAGAAGACATAAGAATGGCCAACAAATACATGAGAAAAATCTTCAGCATTACTAGTCATCAAAGAAATGCAAACCAAAACTAAAATGAGAAATCATCTCACGCAGTTAGAGCAGATATTATCAAATAGACAAAATATAGCAAATGATCATTGCAGAGAGAAAGGAACACTTATATACTGTTGGTGGGAATGTAAATTAGTACAGATACTGTGGAAAACAGTATGGAGATTTCTCAAAAAACTACAAATAGAACTACCATATGATCCAGCAATGCAACTACTGAATATATATTCAAACAAGAAATCAAAATGTTGAAGAGCTATATGCATCCCCATGTTTATTGCAATATTATGCACAATAGCCAAAATGTGAAATCAACCTGAGTGTCCCTCAACTGATGATTGAATTAAAAAATGTGAAATACACACACACACATACACACACATGAATACTACGCAACCATAAAAAATGAAATCCTGTCATTCACAGCAGCAAAGATAAGCCTAGAGAATATTAGGTTAAGTGAAATAAACTACAGAAAGAGAAATACCACATTTTCTCACTCATACGTGGGTACTTCAAAAAGTTAATGGAAACATTTGTATTATCTTTTAATTCTATTTTACCACAAAATTTTTGAAGTACCCTTTTGGTTGAAAGTTTGAGAAAATTGACATCATAACAGTAGAGAGTAAAATAGCAGTTCTATATACTGGGAAGGGGAGGGGGCGGGTGGGAGAGCTTGACCAACAGATACAAAACTACAGCTAGAAAAAAAGGAATAAATTTTAGTGTCTATAGCACTATAGGGTGAGTATAGTTAGCAACAATTTGCTGTATAATTTCAGAGAGCTAGAAGAGAGGATGTTGAATGTCCCCAACACAAATAAATGACAAATGTTTAAGGTGATGGATATACTAATTACTTTGATTTGGTCATGGCGCATTGTATACATGTATCCAAATATCACATTTTACCATTTATATGTACAACTGTTATGTCAATTAAAAGTAAAAAAGTACATTAAACTAAAACAAAATAATAGGTTTGAATGTTATTACCACAATAAACAATAAGTGTTTAAGATGATGATATGCTAATATAATCATTTAATCAATGCACAATGTATACATGCATCAAAATATCACATTGTATAAATATGTACAATTATTATGTGTCAAACATAAAAAATAAATACAGCGGTTTTAAATTAATTTTTATTATCTGAAGAGAATTTCCCAAGTTTAAATAAAATGTTCTAAGATTTATTAAAATTGGGTAATTCTTTTATTTAACATTAACAATAATTTACAACCACTAAAATGTCAGGAAGTTTAACGAATAAATAAGTATTTTTATAATATTGAAAGACTACATGTAAGAACTCTCATTTTTGTGATTCAACAGGCCTACATTACTTAGAATATATACATTTGTAATATTTGGCACCAAGTTTCCAGCAGACCATTTATAACCATTAGCATTATTTGGCACGGTTTAGCTCATATATTTTTCTTTCTTTTTATTTATTTTTTTCTCTTTCTTTCATTCGTTTTTTTTTTCTTTTCTTTCCCTGTTCTTTTTGCAATTACAGCCACATTTAAACTGCAAATTAAAATTTAAAAATAAATATTATAACAAATACAGAGGAAACAGAGACCTTTCCTTGACCCATGGTTTTACGTTTTTCTTGTATATATTGTAGATTTTTTTCATTGTCTACAATTTTGCTTCCAAATAACATAAATCTTATTTCCTATAAAAGCATTTAAAAATGAGTGCCATTAGACTGCAACTGAACAATAAGAACAAAAGTAAAAGAGCAATAATGGTATTTTCTTGCATTATACATTTTCGAAAAGACTGCCCACTAATTTGAGGCATTAAAAAACAAATTATGTATACACATAACAAATTTATGCTAATTACCCTGATGTGATCATCACACATTGTATACATGTATCAAAATATAACTCTGTACCCCATAAATACGTACAATTAATACAAGGCAATTAAAAATACATTTATTAAAGCAAACTGTTTTCTTCATTATGCTACATGTGCCATCAGATTAAGGTTATAAGAAATTGTGGATGAGACAAATAATGCAATATAAAGTGGAAAGTGCAATTATAGAGCTATCTAAAAGTAACTGTTTTAGAAGAAGAGAGTAATACACTCTCCTTGGGGTTCTCAGAAATGATTTAATAAGGAGATTTTGATTTTAGTCTTCAACTGTTAATAAGAGTTTATCAGGTGGTCTAGGGCCAAGATCTTTCCAAACTGGTGTAAGAACATCTTAAAACGTTTACAGAAATAAAACAACATCATCATTGAGGAACTGTGGCTTGATTTGGATAGAATATAGAAGGTGGAGGTATAAAAATAACAAGAAAGTTGGTGAGGTCAAATCAGTGAGGGTCTTCAGGTTGCTACAAAATTTTAGTGTTATCCTACAGGTGAAAAAGAAACATAAAAAAGTTTAAACGGTGATATAGCATAATCAAATTTGTTCTTGGAACAATTGCTCAAATATTTAGAAGATAAATTAGAAGAGAAAAAAAGAGGCTGAGAGATTATGTAAGAATATTATACTTACATGAAAGATTCATAGTAAACTGGGATAGCAACGTAAATGAAGAACAGCACAGAGTAAGTGGCAGCATCACATAATTAATGAACATTCAGATGTTGAAGTTTGGGGTAAGGTGAACTTTAAGATTGATTACCAGCTCTTCAGCTTCTGAATCAGATGTTTGGATAGGTGATGGTATCATTAACAAGAAAGAAAATAAAAGAGAAAGATGAGATTTGCACCTGGTTCACTGAGGTAGGAATGGAATAACAATGAGTTTTACATGTGGTTAGTCTGAGGTGTGTATGACAGAATGGAGTTTGCTCACAGACACATATCTAAGAATTTTTTATCCTATAGGTGATTATGAAAATTAGAGTTTGATCCATAAGGATGCTGGATGATATGCCTTGTGAGAAAATTTCCAGAGTGTGCACACTGATGACCACCAGAAAGCATTTAGCCTCAGAAAGTTGTTTATGTATGTATGTATGTACACAGGTACACATATATGCACGTACACACTTTTCATTCATTCATTCATTCATTTATTTGAGGCCTGAATGGTGTTTACAACACTATGGATTTTAAATGTATTAGGTATGGCCTACATTCTTCCATCATGAAAGGAGTATCTCACCACATCTTGTTTAATTATACCTTTCTACATTATTTATTTATTTTACCTGCATGACTTTCGTGAAATAAGTTATAATACTTACAGAGTATTTACTATGCACCAAACTATTATGTGTGCAATAAAATTTGCAGTTTATATGGTACATTCATTATTTATAAAACCCTATGGTAAATTCTCACAATAATTCTTTGAGGTCTTAAAATGACATACAAACAATAATAGTGAATACTACCTACTTTTGCATATTCTAAGAAAAATAAAATTAACTTTTGCTAAGAGCAGTTTCTCATATCTGTAGCACCTAAGATTGTTTTAAACTTAGGTCTCCATACTATTGTATTAAAAACACCATTGAACACATTAGTCTATTTTTTTTTTTTTCCAGAGGGAGAAGCAAGCATGAGGAGCTTTAATTTCTAATAAGGTTATTAATCCAACATTTGCTTCAGTATTTTATTGCTATTTTTTTACATTTTTCTACTTGCCTAGACATTTTCTTTTGTCGTTATAAACTTCGATCTGTGTTCTACATGAACAGAATAATTCAATTTCAAACAGAAGTCTCACACATAGAATTCATATGCTGGATACAGCCTAGATGGGTCATTTTGAAGCCTTAAGAATCATTTTTACATGTTAAAATTATCAGAACAACAGATCAATATCAAGCCATTTGTTTTCTATCTTTGAATAATCACGATATCATTTAGCCTTAAAAACATATTATTAAAAGCACAAATGTTTTATATATTATTAAAATACAGCAAACCATAAAATGGTAGGGTCAAAGTAAAGTCATATTTTCTTTTATTTTCCCTTGTATGCAATTACGTAACATAACTTGATTATATAAGTATTTCTTTATGTAAGCATTTAAAAATAATGCATATTATAGCCTAATAAAAATTAAAGTCTATGATAACTAAGAGAGAAAGACATTTAAGTATAAACTGAAACTTGAAAATTTGAAAGAGAAATGTTAGTATGCGGCAGATAAAGCCCTACAATGTGTATTCAACCAGAAATAGTAATTTGAGTTTGGACTGAAACTGAGACACAGCAGGCTTTATTCAGGACAAATTTTATACAGCTTAAGGAAAGGATACAGCCACTGTATACAGTGGATATCTCATGACTACCTGAATTTCCCAATGCTCCACATATAGGATGCCTGTTGTCTTGAGAGATGTGACTGAGAGAGCATGGGCAAATTCATTTTAAAGTACCCATCAACTTTGGGATCTCTTCAGCTTGTATACCTTGCTTTTCACTTAGAAAGTTCAGTGTTTTCTAACTAGCTTCTATTCTCTAGTTCAACTGTGTTCACAATAAAGTTTAATTCATGACTCGATAAATTTTGACTATGAGGTATAGAAGCAATTACTCTGGCGTTCACCCAATTTGCACTTCTTACCCTCAAAATCAGTTTATGGCCAATAACAATTAACAGCAAGTCACTGTTATTGTTAATTTTGCTTTTGTCTGTTCTTTTATCTGTTATGATGTAATTGTCATGCAATAAACTATGCATAAAGTAAACATTTGATAAATTTCTCCATATGTATACACTGTTAAAACCATAACCGCAATCATGATAATGAACATATCCATTCTAATCTCAAAAGTGTCCCTTCCACTCTCTTCACAGTCCTGCCCCAGAGCTAACCAGTGAACTGATTTTAATCACTAAAGATTAGTATAAATTACCTAAAATTTATATTGAAATAATTATAAAGTATACTTGGTTTCATTTGGCTTATTTCACTCAGCATAACTAATTAATTTGAGATACACCTATGTTGTAACATATGTGATCCTCTTTTTTCTTCCTGAGTAATATTCTGCTGTCTGGATATAGCACAGTTCATTTATTCATTCACCTGCTGATGGACATTTACTTGTTTCCCTTTTGAGGCTATTATAAATAAAGTTACTACAAACATTCTGTGTAAGTCTCTATATGAACTATTTTTCATTTCTCTTAGTTAAATACCTAAACTGAATAACTTAGTTAAATAACTAGGAGTGGAATGGCAGTATTATATGATAGGTGCATGTTTAAATGTTGTATTATATTAATTTTACAAACAATTATTGAATGCCTGTTATGTGCCAGGCACTGTTTTATGCATTGAGGTTATAGCCAATACAACTAAATTCCCCTGCTATCATACAGCTTATACTTTAGAAAATGGTGTATTGTAATTGTTTTTTACGTAGTGTATTTATAAGATAATAAAGGTTTCTTAACTATATTTGATAACTTAGTGTGAGGAAAAAGACAAAAAGGAAGAAAGAAGAAACACATGTACAGCCAATGGAAGAAGATTAACCCCCAAAAGGACAAGATAGAACACAAAATAGCTTAGGTTTTATTTGTTTATTTATTTCTAAGGTCTAATAATACATAAGCCACATCCAATAGGAAGATCTAAAGACTGGATACAACCTGAATAATATATTGGAAAATTATGGTGTGAGAAAGGTATAAGAAACAAGTGGTTTAATCATACGCCAAACATGAGGGATGGAGAGAGAGAAATAAATTGTGGTTGGTCTTCAGCTTAAGCAAACTGGAGCAATTACCATAATGATGTAATTTTTAAATCTCATACTAATTTATTGTAGTGATGTTTGTTTAGAATTAATATATGACAATACTCTACACTCTTACGTGAATTTGTCTTACAACTATACCAAATCAAGTTAGTACACGTACCTGGTTGCCAAATCTTTTCAACTTCATAATACACTTAAAAAATGAAAATCATGAATCATTTAAAATACATTATTTTAATTTTTTTGCAGAAGCACAGTCTCATTTAACTTGCCAAATCTTTTTTATTTTTACATGTAAAATTATTTTCTATTTCATGACTGATAAAATATTATTTAGCAAGAATTTTAAAAATTTATTCAAAACTAAATGATTACAAATAAATTCTTAGAAAAGTACACATTTACTAGTTTCAGAATTCTGCTCTTTATATTAGGCTAGTCCATGTTTCTTCTGATGATAATATTAAACAATAGAGTTAAAGCCACTTCTAAATGCAGTGTTTATTCAGAGAGAAAAAGCATATAATATTTTGATAAACAGAACTCCTCTTAGGACTAATTTTAAAGGGCACTGAGAAACATGCTCCTTAAAGTTATGACTGATTCATTTCTAGCCCTTTTTTATTGAAATGTAATAATTAGACATATTAGTGGGTTATGTAATTGAATATAAATACATGCATACTATGTGTGATGATAAAATCAGGGTAATTAGCATATTCGTCATTACAAAACTTTATTTCTTTGTGATGAGAATGTTCAATCTCCTCTCTTCTAGCCATTTGATAAAATGCATTTCCAACCATTTAAGGATTCATTTTTCACATCACTCTTTTTGTGTTACTCTTTTTCCACTAACATAAAACCCACTAATCCACTGGGAAATGTCCACTTATTTAATTGGGAATTTTATAGTAATCTATAGTGTTCAGGTGTTCCTAATCATCTATTTCTACAGCTTTCAATTACTTCACAAAAGCTTTTACTTATTGAAATTGGAGAGGGTTCACTCTTCTTTAATGTGTGGTTTTGTAGCTCCTATCAAAAAAATGGCTCCTGGTGAATCACCTTTATTGATTTGCATATATTGAACCATCTTTTCATTCCTAAAATGAATCCATTTGATCATGGTGTATAATTTTTTTTTTATGTGCTGTTGAAATCTATTTGCTAGTACTTTATTGAGAATATTTGCATCTAATTTTTAAGGATATTGGCCTGTAGTTTTCTTTATTTGTTGTGTCTTTGTCTGGTTTTTGTGTCAGTGTGATACTGGCCTCATAGAATGAGTGAGGAAAAAGACCCTATTTGATTTTTGGAATAGATTTAGGAGAATTGTTGTCAAATCTTCTTTAAAACTCTGGTAGAATTCAACAGTGAAGCCATCTGGTCCTGAGTTTTTCTTTGTTGGGAGATTTTTATTACATATTCAATCTTGTTGCTTTTTACTGCTCTGTCCAGATTTTCTATTTCTTCTTTTTTTCAGTCATGGTAGATTTTAAGTATTCAGAAATTTATCAACTTCCTCTAGATTTTTTAAATTTCTTGGTGTGTAGTTGTTCATAATAGTCTCTAATGATTCTTTGTATTTCTGTGAAATCAGTTGTGATGTCTCCTTTTTAATTTCTGATTTTTGTTATTTGGTTCTTTACTCTTCTTTTCTTGGATAGTCTAGCACATGGTTAGTCAATTTTGTTTTATCTTTTCAAAAAAACAACTTTTTGTTTCAATAATCTTTTGTAATTTTTTGAGGGGGTCTCCATTTCATTTAGTTTTGCTCTAATATTTATTATTTCCATCTATTTACTAATATTTGAGTTGGATAATTCTTGCTTTACTAGTTCCTTGAGGTGTCACATTAGGTTGTTTGAGATCTTTCAACTTTATTGAGGTAAGCATGTATTGCAATAAATTTTCCTTAGTACTGCTTTTGTGCTTTCTCACAGGTTTGGTACAGTGTGCTTTTATTTCCATTTGTTTTAAGAAAAAACAATATTTCCTTTATTTCATCTTTGACTCATTGGTCACTTGGAAGCGTAGTGTTTAATTTCCATGTATTTGAGTAGTTTCCACAGTTTCATTTGTTGTTGATTTCTAGTTTTATTCTACTGTGGTCTGAAAAATGTACTTGATATGGTTTCAATTTTTTAAAAATTTGTTTAGACTTGATTTGTGAACTAATGTGGGATCTATTCTGGAGAATGATCCATATGCTGATAAGGTATTCTGCAGTAGTTGGATAAAATGTGCTGTAATTGTCTCTCAAGTCCATTTTGCCTAAACTGTGGTTTAAATCAATTTTTTCTCTGCTAATTTTTGTCTAGATAATCTGTCTAAAGCTGAGAGGGGGCTGTTGAAGTCTCCAACTATTATTGTATTAGGGTCTCTCTCTCTTCTTTTATATGTAGTAATAATTGTTTTCTGCTTTATATATCTGGGTGCTCAGATGTTGGTGCATATATATTTGTGATTGTTATATCCTCTTGCTGAATTGATCCCGTTATCATTATATAATCTTGTTCTTTGTCTCTTCTTAAACTTTTTGTTTTAAAGTATATTTTTTCTTATAATAATATAGCTACTCCCTCTTATTTTTGGTTTCCAATTGTCTGGAATATCTCTTTCCATCCTGTCACTAATAATCTGTGTGTGTCTTTACAGGTGAAGTGAGTTTCTTGAAAGCAGCATATAATGGGGCCTAGTTTTTAAATCCATTCAGTAAATCTACATTTTCTAAGTAGGGAATTTAAGCCATTTATCTTCAATGTTGTTATTGAATGGTATTGCCTTACTCCCGCCACTTTCTTAGTTTTTTTTTAAATGGTAGTTTAATGTTACTTTTGTTCCTCTCTTCCTATTTAATTGTTTGTCTTTGCTGTTTGGTGTCTCTGTGTGTGTATGTCTGTGTGCGTGTGTGTGTATGAGATTAGATACAGTTTTGCTTTCTTATTTGTGTATCTGCTCCACAAGTGGGTTTTATTCTTTCTCGTGTATTCATGACAGTGGATATTGCTATTTTGGTTCCAGATATAGGACTCCTTTGGGGGCTTTTTGTAGGGCCAATCTTGTATCAACAAAATGAAAGACAAAAACCATATGATCATCTCAATACAAGCAGAAGAAGTGATTGATAAAATTCAATGTTGCATCATGATAAAAATTCTCAACAAAATAGGTATAGAAGGAAAGTGTCTCAACATAATAAAAGCCATATATGACAACCCCACAGCTAACATCATCATTAGTGGAGAAAAGCTAAAAGCTTCACCCCCAAGAACAAGAACAAGACAAGGATGTCCAATCTCAACATTGCTATTTAGGGCCGAGCCTGTGGCGCACTCGGGAGAGTGCAGCGCTGGGAGCACAGCAATGCTCCCCCTGCGGGTTCGGATCCCATATAGGAATGGCCGGTGCACTCACTGGCTGAGTGCCGGTCACGAAAAAGACAAAAATAGAAAAATTAAAAAAAAATTAAAAAAAAAAAAAAGAAACATTGCTATTTAATAAAGACTGGAAGTTCTAGTCAGAGTAATTAGGCAAGAGAAAGAAATTAGGGCACCCAAATGGGAAAAGAGAGAGCCAAATTGTCAGTGTTTGCAGATGACATGATCTCATATATAGAAAAAAACTAAAAAGTCTGCTAAAAAAATTCTTAGAACTGATCAACAATTTCAGTAAAGTTGCAAGATACAAAATCAATAGACAAAATAAAAGTAGTATTTCTGTACACCAAAAAGAACTAGCAGCAAAACAACAACAACAGCAGCAACAACAACAAAAAACAAGAAAGGAATCACATGTACAATAGCTACCAGGAAATTAAAATACCGTGGACTAAACTTAGCCAAGGAAATAAAAGATCTCTACAATGAAAAACTATAACACGCTGATAAAAGAAATTAAAGACACACACAAAAAATGGAAAGACATCCCATGGTCATGGATTGGTAGAACGAATGTTGTGAAAATGTCCATATTACCCAAAGCAATCTACAGATTCAATGTAATCCCTATCAAAATACCAATGACATTCTTCATAGAAATAGAAATAAGAATCTTAACATTCATATGGAACAGCAAGAGACCCCAGATAGCCAAAGTAAACCTGAGCAAAACATAAAAAATAAATAAATAAATAAAAAACAAAGCCAGAGGTATTACACTACCTGGCTTCAAATTATACTACAACGCTATTATAACCAAGAAAAGATGGTACTGGTATAAATACAGACAAATGGACCAATGGAACAGAAAGAACCCATAAATAAATCCATGTACTTACAGCCAACTGATCTTTGACAAAGGCTCCACAATATTCATTGGGGGAAGAACAGCCTCTTCAATAAACGGTGCTGGGAAAACTGGATATGCATGTGTAGAAGAATGAAACTACACCCCTATCTCTCACCATATACAAAAACCAATCCCAAATGGAATTAAGACATATATAAAACCAGAAATTATAAAACTGCTAGAATTAAACACAAAGGAAACATTCCAAGATGTAAAAGTGGGTAAATATTTTATAAATAATACCACAAAACACAGGCAACAGAAGCAAAAATAAACGAATGGGATTGTATGAAACTTAAAATCTTCTACACAGCAAAGAAAACAAAAAGCAGAAAGAAGAGACAACCTGAAGAGTGGGAGAAAATACTTGCAAACTATGCATCTGACAACGGACTAATATCCAGAACATACAAGGAACTCAAACAACTCAATAATAATAATAATAATAAAAACCCAAATTAAAAATGGGTGAGTGTGGTGCAGGAATCTCAGATCCTTCTGTCCCTTCCTGTGCAGATCGTGAGTCAGGTAATTGAAAGAAGATTCTAGCAGCTATATGCAAGTTAGACATACTTTATTCTTCATATTTGAGCTTCACAGACATGCTTTATTCTCAGACATGAGCACTGCCAACACTCAATGCTCTGCCCACCTGCCGTGCTCTGCCAACCAGCGGTTCAGAGCAGTTACCTTTATACTCTTAGCACACAATAACGGCCACAAGCCAGGTTCATAACATAACTCCAATAAACATGCTGAATCAGTAAATAGGCACATATGCACAGTTACACTACTTTTTAAATTTTTTTCCAGTGAATGTGCTGAATCTTGCCTGTTTGTAACAGATGTAAGGTGAGAGATCCTGACTAAACTTTTGATATTTTCCTTATGGTGAGGGAGCTGTATGGATATTTTTTGAAAGAAGAAATACAAATGACCAATAACTATATGAAAAAATGCTGAACATCACTAATCAGGGGAATGCAAATCCAAACCACACTGAGATATCATCTCACTCCAGTTAGACTGGCTATATTAAAAAGACAGAGAATAACAAATTCTGGCCAGGATGTGGAGAATGGGAGACCCTTATACATTGTTGATGGAACAGTACAGTTCACATTATGTAAAACAATATGGAAGTTTCTCAAACAACTTCAAATAGAACTATCATATGATCCAGCAATCCTACTATTGGGTATATACCCTAAGGAATAGAAATCATCGTGTCAAAAAAAAAAAAAAAAAAAATACGTGAACTCCATGTTCATCACAGCTCTATTTGCAATAACCAAAATATGGAACCAGAATCAATGTCCATCGAAAGATGATTGGATTAAAGAATATGTAGTACATATACACAATGAAATAAAAAAGAATGAAATTCTGCTATTTGCAGTAGCATGGATAAACTAGGAGAGAATTATATTAAGTGAAACAAGCCAAGCACAGAAAGAAAAATACTACATATTCTCATTTATATGTAGGAGCTAAAATAAACAAGCAAACAAAACAACAACAAAAACCAAAAAAATTAATAATAATTAGTTGAACTGTTAAAAGGAGAGAGAACTGTTGTTACCAGAAGTGAGAAAGGGGAGGGAAGAGGGGAAATAGCGACAGCTGATTAATAGACACAAAATTATAGGACAGAAAAAATGAGTTCTATTGGTGTACAGTTGATCCAGATATATATAATTAACAATGATTTGCTACATGTTATCAAATGACTAGAAGAGAGATCAAATGTGCACATCACAAAGCAATGACTAAGTTACACAATAATGAGGATGCTAATTACCTTGATTATATTATCATGCATTGTATACATGTATTGAAATATAACTCTGTATCCCAGAAATATGTACAATAAATAAGTTTCAATAAAAACTTAATTAAAAAAAAGAAATGGCTTCTCTCAGTATATTGTTATGGGGCAATGGGAAGGTTCTTCAGAGAGCTACTTTCGGCTCAAACTCTACCTGAGGAAATTATCTACATTTTCATAATGTCACTTGTAGTGTCTTGTTACTCAACACCTTTCAACACCTAAAGAATGGAACAAACATGCAAATCGAAGTAATATATAACTAATATTGCTATTTTTGATTAGGTGATAAGTTGAAATATCATCTGCAAACCCTTACTTGCTGAGTGTCCTTAATGACAAGTCAATTGCAGAAACTATTATATTTCCACAGAATTTAGTTTTTCAGAATAGCATTACTCTTATGTAAGTGTAGTTCTTCACTTTGAAAAACCATAATCATCAATTTGCAAAAATAGTTCACTAATGAAATTAGATACATCACAAGGAATGTGTTAATACACTGATTTTATAGCAAAATGTAAGGTTAACTTAGGTGAAAAAAAATAATGAATAGACAGCAATAGATTAATGTATTTTATCTTGATTTTTAGCACTGTTAAACATTAAGACGTTTTAAGTTAACAGTTAATAGTGTAGTTTTCAAGGTAAATATTTATAATACAACTAATTAGACATATAATGTAGTTTTTTAGTCCAACATAAAAAGCAGGAGAAAAAGCCCTTATAATTAGGTCAGGAAATGAGAAAGCTTACAACCTGCCAGAAATGAGAAAACTCACAGGATACGTACAAATTTTTTCAGAGAATTTTTTTCAGGTCAAATAAAATAAACTTAGAAATATTTTGAGATCTTCTTCCAATTTTTAAATTAGAAATTAATTTATGGAGCTTTTATTTATGTATGAACTGAATAAAATAAGGGTGGTGCTATGGTTTGAATGTTTCCCCAATCTCCCGTTGGAACTTAATCACCGATACGGTGTTTGAAAGGCAGAACATTTAAAAGATTATTGGACCATAATGACTATGCACTTATGAAAGCATTAATCTATTCATGGATTAGTGGATGAATGGTTGTCATGGGAGTGGTACTAGGGCTTTTACAAGGAGAGAAGGTGAGCATATTGAGGCACTCTCCTCGAGCCCTGGACATGTGATATGTTGTTGCATTGTCATGGGACTCTGCCAAGAGCCCCCACCAGTAAGGCTCTCACCAAAGGTCCCACTGGACCTCAGAATTTCCAGCTTCAAAACTGTAAGAAATAAATTTTGTTCTGTTATAAATTACCGACTTTCAGGTATTTCGTTATAAGCTGTGAAAAACGGAGTAGTTTTTTACAAAGTCTTCCAAGTATTGCCTCCCCACGACAAAAATATATATATGTGTGTGTGTGTGTGTGTATAATTATCTTTTTGCTACAAGAACCGGACATTAAATTATACTTATATTCATATGTTCTATATAACATACAGAATTAAACATAAATTACTAAATAAAATTAAAGTGAGCGAATGTTTCTGAAAATGCTCTCAACTTTCAGTATGGTGCAGTGATGACAGGGTTCATCACTGATTATCATCTCAGAGAGTGTAAAAGTAGAATAATTGCCATCAGTTTTTAAAATCAACTATTTGTGTGCCTTTAAAAAATTTACAGGTGGAGGGGTGAAAGTTGGAGAAGAAAATAGGCAAAGTAAATAAATTAGGTACTTACCAAAATGAATTGTACAGGAAAACAAAAGATGGTCACTTCATAATACAAAATAATTGAAAACATCAAGAATTGCACAATTCATTAAGACGTATTATCTGCTTATTTTAAAAATATAAGGGGAAAACTGTATCTCTAAGTTTTAATATTTCAAGGAGAGCTCTGATACTATTACCAATAATACTAGGTGAAAATCCATGATGATAACGTCATAAAAAAGGAAAATCTGTGAGTAATCAGAAAAACTTAGAAGAAAAAACAAAAGTTTGGACAGAAAAAGGAATTAATGCACAAGACAATGAGAAAACAGTTATTTTTTCACTCCACTCATTTCTGGTAGTTTCCCTATCTGAGACAGCCTCCCAATTTTTTCTTAATATAAGATAAGTAGCTCTTAGTTACTTATAATGTAAGAAAAAAAAATCTTATGCAGAATAATTAATGTCTTTTTAATCCATATATCTTGAATATTTTTATTTTTATCCTGTATGTGTCTGTTAACCATTATATATACAGTAATTAGAACAGCATATTATACATATACATAACAGTATATAATATTAGCTTAATGAAAGCATAGTTAATCTACAATAATTTTCTTCAGTTGAGAGAATTCATGTGGAATAAAAATTTCTAACCACTGAAAGACATTGGAGACTAGTAAAATATATTATTAATGCAAGTGAGAAGGTGAGGAGGAAACAGGTGCTATATGTTCCCCCAGGCTTCTAAGGTATTACCTGTGACCAACTATCTACTTAGACTTCATCAAAGCCTTTTCTGCTCTAACATTTATTTAACTGAATTAGCTGTGTTACTATAGTGGGCAGATTCTTTGATGGACCGCAGTTACTTTCATATTCTGGTATCTATGGCTTTATGTAATTTCTTCCCCGTGAATGTGTCTGGTGCATGTGATTTGCTTCTTACCACAAAATTATAAAAGGTGATGGAATGTCACTATTGAGATTACATTAGGTAACAGTGTAACTTGCTGTTAGCCAACTCTGTCGACTCTCTACCTTGCTGATTTTACAAAAGTAAGCTGTCATATTTAGAGGCCCAGGTGGCAACAAGGTGACCGAGGCCTCTGTCCACCCAAGTGGCCTTCAGTTCCATTGGAGTAGAATCTTGCCAACATCTTCATGAGCTCAGAAGCAGATCCTTCCCCATATGAGTGTCAGATGATACCCCATCCTGTCAACATCTTGATGTGAAGCCTTGTGAGAGACCCTGAAATAGAAGACCCAGTTAACTCATATTTCTGACATTCAGACATTGTAAAATAATAAATGAGTTCTGTTTTTAGTTGCGAAATTCGTGTTAATATTTGTAAGCAGCAATAGATAATTAATGCAGTTCCTTAGGTGTGTGAGACCAGATAAACTTTCATTTCTTACATCCAACTCATTTTCTGATTAGATCATTGATAAAAATCCAAATTTAAATGAAGGAATAACAAATTTACATCTAACATAGTTATATGCCACAGAAATGTATTTACACTCTTCAGAGTTTCAGATTACAAATAACACACTCAACTGCATTTATACAAAAAGAATATTTAGACAGCAACAAACACCTACCTAATTTGGTCTAGAAATCGGTCATATTTTATTTTTTACTTTGTACAAACAAGACAGTACATCAACAGTTTTCATCCATTTAAGTTTTTTTTGAAAATATTGAGGGAATTAATACAATTAACTTTGTGTTAGATTTACGTTTAAAAGGGAATTTTACCATTTCGTTTTAAGAAAAATTATTAATAAATTAACTTCACCCATAAATGACATTATTCCTTAAAATAAAAAATAAAAAGTTCTTAGTAGTGTGACATAATAGCAAATTTGTTTTAAAAATAAGTATGTATGTGTATATACACACGTATAAAGATACACATATTTATGTAGGCATGTATGTATATTTCTATTTTTCCAGGAAGGTCAATAGTATATATATCAAACATAAATCCCAGAATCTATAGGAAAAAAAAAATAGCATATCTTGTATTATGCTTGCTATTGCAAGCTTGCCTTAGGAAAATATCATTGAGACAGTATATAGATAAAAGAAAGTTTATTCTAATTGTTTTTTTTAATTTCCTTTATTATTAATTGACACCCTTTTCTTATAAATATTATGCCTTTCCGAGAGAACTATGTTGGATTGTGTGTGTGTGTTGGTGGTGTTTATTCCATCACATAAAATCTAAATTAGAATAATGGCAGTAAATCTGAGAACTAAATTTCATAAGCCCAAGTACAGCTTTTTTGTCAGATTCAAAGTATTGATCAAGCAAATTACAGCTGCCTTAATAATGGATGAATAGAAAATATTAAAAAGAGTAGTGTGTGTAATGGATTAAAAAATGTAGCTGAAATAGGCACACATGGAAAGCCAGCGTGAGAAAACATTTTATTTGTGTCATCTGCTTATAAATATTCAGACATTTAAAAATTCTCAATTTAATTATTCCATGTTTTCTTTTCAGTGCAAATAGCATTTACAAATTTTTGAAAGAGCAAAGAGGATGATATAATTATATGATACTGAACACTGAAAAGTATTATGTGTGGTCTTTTCTAGAGTAAAGAATAATTATGAAAAAATTATGCATTTCATTATTATTGATACTGTTTATACGGAATTAAGTATCACTAGTTCCTTTTAAAAGACACAGATTTTGAATTAAAAAAAAATTATTGCAATGTCCACATTATACATGTGAGAAAAATGAATAAAATATTTTTGTACTGTTTTTAATTTTTTATTTTTCCTAGGTATTGAAGTTTTCAGAATTATATTTCACAAAATTGCAATATGAAACATAACTATAGGATTAGATATTAACATAAAATAATCAAATAATGTCTTTGCTTTTGTTTATTATTGAGGAATCATACATGTGCGTTTTAAAAATATTTTAGATGAATATTTCTAAGATATTGTGTTTATTAATATGATTGCTGAAATATTGAAAAATTGGGTTGCATATTACTTACTTGTGTTTTTTTAAAGAATCTAGTCTGGACGAGAGAATCAAGATAGTGGAATAGATGGTCCCCAGCATCTCACTCTCTCACAATCGACCAATTTATAACTATTAAAACTCAAAAACTGCTGAGCTAGTTCTGCTAGAGCTCATGGGAAGAGGCGGAGAGACCTACTGAGTTCATGAAGGCGGGAGAAGCAATGATGAGAGAAAGATGAAATGTGTGCACCCATCCCAGTGATGACTGATGCACCACCAGAAGTTCCACAGGCCCCTGAGTCAGTGGGTGTGCGGGGGGATAAAGGCCTCATCCACACCCCCCACCATGTTTGAATCCAGCTCAATGAAAACCAAGCCAGAGAAACCCCCTAGGCTCCCGAGATGGAGTAGTGGGGGCCCCACTGGCCTCTGCCACCTACTCCCAACCTCTGCAACCAGGCCAGCAAAGGAGCCAACTGTGGGCCAGTCCCAACCCCCACCACTACCTCCATCCTCCTACCCTTCCCACTGCACTGCAATAACATATTTGAATGTAAAATAATAATAATAATAATAAAAATAATAAATGTTTAAAAAGGTAGTAAATAGAAGAAAGAAAGAATCTGGTTTCAAGTGGCAAAAATAAAAATAATACTTTTAATACTTTTATGAGGTGTATTACAACCCTCATATAAACACAAGCAATCCAATTTTAAATGTCAATAACTGAGAAAAATATTGAAATTATCTAGTAAATGAATTAAATAACACGCAATAGCGTAAAAGTATAAATAAAAATGTTTTTATTGGTGCAATTCAACAATATTGCTTTTGACAAACTTTTTTTTACATAATTCTATCATTTGGTTAATTTCTCTCAGGCTAAAATGTATTGCTTCCAATATAAAAGTAGAAAATCTGTTCTCTAATACTTGGCCTATAATGACCTCACTGTGCTGAATCATGCTCTAAATCTAAGTTTTAAGAGAGTTATTAAAGTATAATATGAGCTTATAGACTGTAGACCCAAAAAATCATGGATATGCTTCTCTGATAGGTTCTTCCTCACTATGTGAGCAAAGTTATCTATTCTCTCTAGAAAAAAGTTTCATTACAAATCTGAAGATTAAATGAAGTTATATGTTTTAACCAAACAGCAAAGTCACTGATTCATAGTAGAAACTCAGTAAATGAAAGCTCTCAGTATAATGACCTAATTAACTCATTAAATAAATTAATGTTACCAAGTTATATTTAGTACATATACAAAATGATGTGAATAGAACACTAAATAATACATGTGGACTAATTTTTGCTTGAGCTTTACCTTCTGGAATGCAAGAACACAAACAAATAAAAAATTAAAAAAAACATAATATTTCAGATATTATAGGAGCTGTGAAAAGCATAAAAAAAAATAAATGTATTGGGATAAAATGGTTATCATTGGTTTGATAGTGGATAGTACAGAATCAGACTGGGTGGTCAGAAGTTTCACATGAAGTTTATAAAATTTAAGATCGATTATTCCAAAATAGCAGTTGTGTAAAGATTGAAAGCATGATTTTTTTTTTTTTTTTTGGCTTGGAGAGTGTGTGGAACTGAACCCTTGACTTTTGCGTTATAAGGCCATGCTCTAACCCACTGAATATCATCTCACCCCAATTAGACTCACCATTATAAAAAGAAAGAGAATAACAAATGCTGGTGAGGATGAGGGGAAAGGGGAACTCTTCTACACTGTTGGTGGGACTGTAAATTAGCACAGCCATTATGGAACACATATGGAGGTTTCCCAAACTGTCAGGTCCGCCACCGGCCTACCCGAACAGCCCTAGCCTGAAACATACAAACAATAAACTCCTCAGGGTCCTCAGTACCCTGGGTGTCTGGCAAGAACTTAAGATTTTTGGCTGGGACCCATATAGGGGTTGACTCACTGAGGGGGAAGACACAACCAAACCGTCGACCCATAGTTAGCAACGGGTCAGGGCCCCTCCACTGGCCTGTTAACGGGTCTTTTCACTGCACTTGGACTTCCGGGCGTGGTGGTTGAGCTGACTAGTGTTTCTGGAAGGCAGACAGGGGTTCATTTTTGGAAAAATTTAGGATGTTTAAAGTTAGGAGTGCCTGTCCCAACTGCTGATGAGGGCTGGTGACTCCCCGTTTTTGTTTTAATAATTGATTTTTTAGGCACTGGTGATGCCGTTCAACAATGGCTTGTCCTTGGGGGTTATAGGGAATTCCTGTAGTATGTTTAATGTTCCATTGTATTAAGAACTCTTGTAAGGCTTTGCTAGAAAAACAAGGCGCATTATCTGTTTTAATTTGTGCTGGCAGCCCTAAGGTGGCAAAACACTGCAGCAGGTGATTTTTTGCATGCTTGGCAGCTTCACTTGGGTGTGCTGTGGCCCAACACGGGTGTGAATAGGTGTCAACGGACACAAAAACATATCTGAGTTTCCCAAAAGGCGGGAAGTGAGTTACATCAGTTTGCCAGAGCACATTAGGCTTGAGTCCCCTAGGATTGACCCCTGGCGGTTGTAAGGGGTGTACTTGCACATAAGGAAGGCATGACTTGCATGTGTGTACTACAATCCTTTTTAGCTGTGAAATAGGTATATTTGGAAACCTGGCATGTAGACCTCGCCAGTTTATATGAGTTAAAGTGTGCAGTTGGCTGGCACTATCTATTGTATATATTTTAGGGCCCTGAGAGGTAAGAGTGTCTGCCTGGGCATTTCCAGTGGCTAGAAATCCTGGCATCCCTTGATGACCCCAAAGGTGTTGAACAAAAATAGGGTTATTGTGGCCTTGTAAGGTACTCCTTACTTGTATCATAAGGGAGGAGATGGGATTACTATCTAAGCGAATGTGGGCTCCCGGAAGCCCAGGGAAAAGATTGGCCGCATATAAACTGTCTGTAAAAAGGTTAATGGGGTCTGGCACCTTTTGCAGGGCAAGGAGTATAGCGAGCAGCTCTTTGTATTGTGCCGACCCGTCACAGGGGTGAAAATGAGTAGCGGGGGCCGCCTGTGATGTGGTGCATGGGGGGTTGTAAATAATTACAGCAGCCCTGATTTGCCACCGTCCGTGAAGACATTGTAGGTGTCTACCAGGGATTTGGCGACAAAAAGCTGTGGGTTAGTCCATGACAGCTCTTTGAAGGCGGAGACCCATTTATTGTTGCCATAATGGCAACCGACAACCCCGAGATACCCTTCTAGAGCCAGCACCAGCCGGTTTTGATATTGAGCTAACCATGTAAAATCTGCCAAGTGGAAGGGGATGACAATTTTCTGTGGTTCCTTTGCGAAACATCTTAGTGAGCATTCCCTTCCTTTCATTATTAGGTCAGCAGCTTGGTTCAGAGTGGTGTACACACTGGGGGGGCCCTCCTAGGGATAAGTGTACCCATTGGAGTGGCTCCCCCCTTTGGGTTAGGGCAGCCATGTATGTGGTGTTAGTGGCTATGAGCCATAACTCTATAGGGGACTCAGGATCATAGCGTTTCAACTGGGCGCTGTTTAGGAGATCTTGGACTGACTTTAAAAGCTGATGGCACTCAGGCGGGAGCATGAAGGGGGTGCTGGGGTCAGAGACGTGCAACAGGGCAAACAGGGGAATGAGCTGGCCAGTGGAAAGGGGGATCCATGAGCGTAGCCAATTTATTTCACCTAGAAGCTTTTGTAATTGAGGGAGAGTATACGAGTTTGAGTTGGTTAGCTGAGGCTTTAATGGGCTAGACTTTTCTAAAGTTAAAAGTGTGCCCAGAATTTTAAACGGGGATATGGTCTGGACCTTATCGGCTGACACCTGTAACCCCCGTTTAGTCAAGCAGGAGAGAGTTAGTCTGAGCGCATGAGATAAGTCCATGGGCATTGGTGCCCCAAGAATTATGTCATCCATGTAAAGATAAAGAACTACATGTGGCAGCTGTTTCACAGGATTAAGCAACTGAGAGACAAACACTTGGCAAAATGAAGGACTATTAGCCATGCCTTAGGGAAGCACCACCCACTCAAACCACCGATTGGGACACTGAAAGTTTACGGAGGGGATTGAAAAGGCAAACTTTTCACAATCATTCAGGTGCAGTGGAATGGAGAAAAAGCAGTCCTTGACATCTATAGTTACTAGGTATAAGTTGCTTGGTATAACGGGGGGTCCATGGCAGTCCTCTCTGTGGCGTGACCTGAAGGATCATTCTTTTATTGACCTCTCTAAGGTCTTGTAGCATTCTCCACTTTCCAGAGGCCTTTTTAATTACAAATACTGGAGTATTCCAGGGGCTAGTTGATGGGCGAATATGCCCTGCTTGGAGCTGCTCATCGACAATTTGTTGTAGGGCCTGCAATTTATTATCAGGAAGTGGCCACTGCTCTACCCAAACTGTGGGCCATTTACCCAACAGATGGGGGGGCACCAGGGGAGCAGTGGCCTCTAGTATTGAGGGTGACCGGCCATCTGTTTATGAGGAGTTTCTGGGAACTTGACTCTGGGGAGAGGCAGATGGATTCTTAGATCCCAAAAAGTGGGGTCCCCCCTATAGTTTGGAAAACAGGGGAGATTAAATTGTTGCTGATACTCTTCATAAAGGGCCTTATGGTCAGTGGTAATGAAGGCATCTGCTTGGCCTAGAACATCTTGGCCTTAACAGGTTGGCCGCCAATCCGGCAGCAATGAGAGGTTTTACTTCCCCTTTTGTGCCATCAGCATCTTCCCAGTGAAGGATTTCATGGGTTTCCCATGTTGGGATTTTTCCCCTACCCCCAAAATTTGGGGACCTGGAACTAACTTCCAGCTTGAAGGGACTTCTTCCTGCCTAAGGACTGTTCGATCCTCCCCCATGTCAACAAGGCATCGGAACTCTTTGCCTTGAATTTTAAGATTCATTTCTGGTCTTAAACCAGGGACTATAGGTATAGTCCAATGAGACTGGGGTACTGGCTGCCTGTCAGGGCATGGAGGTGCTGGCTTTGTATACCCTTGGGGTGACGGGGCTGGGGATTGCCCCTCCTCTAGTTTAAAGGCTTTCCGTCCTTGTCAAACTTAGACTGGCACTCACGCTTCCAATGAAGCCCCTTACTGCACTTAGTGCACGGCGTAGAGGGAAGGATTTTATTTTTCCGGTTGGGACAGTCCCTTTTGAAATGACCTTGTTCCCCACAGCCATAACAATGACCCCTATGGGAGGGTTGGCTGGGGCTCTCCTTAGGGATCCTGACACTAAGAGCCTGGGTCATAGCACCTGCAAGGGTTTCCGCTTGAGCTTGTAGAGCAGAAGTTAAGGCCCTGGTTTGTTGTTGGTAGCTTCCAACGTCTCTACTGGCAATGACCCACTTTTCCATAGAACGATCTTTGAGCCCGGCACAGGCAAGCTTGTGGTCAGCAGTCATGCTGTCCCACACTAACATTTTTACAAACTGGTCCCGGAGAGGACCTGGGGGAAACTTTCTCTGTATGCTCTGTTCCACCTGAACTATGAAAGAGTGCAGGTCCTTGGAGGGTCGCTGGGTGACCCTGGCCATTGTGGGCTCACTGGGCCCTTCAGCCAACTTTTTCCATGCGGCTAATGCTGTTGCACTAACCTGGTCCTGGTAGGGGGCTGGGATAGCAGCCTGTTGGATTCCAGTACTAAATTGATCTGCTGTTCCAGACAGCATGCCAAAGCTGATAGGGATGGGTGGGTTGGCTGCTTGGTTTATCTCTGCCTGCACATGGCACTCTTCTTTAAAGAAGGTGCAGAATTTGATAAACAAATTTGGAGGGAGGACAGCCTTACAGTGCATTTTCCAATCTTGGGTCATGCAGGGTTGGTGCGCTAAGCCCTGGAGGATGGTTTCTGCCCATGGGGAATTGGGCCCATCCTCTGCGACAGCCTTTTTCAGCTCTTTAAGTTCATGAGCTTCCCAAGGGTACCAAGTGGCTGGCCTATTTCCACCGGGGGCAAGGTTGACCGGACTGACCTGAGGGGCCACTTCCCCCCATGGGCTGCGGATGGCTGGGGGTTCCCAGCGAGCCATAACAGGAAAAGCCTGCGGCTCTGTTGGGGATGTTTTTAAAGGTGGGCTAGCCTCCTCCACTTCTTCAGGTGCTGCTTTCTCTCCTTCGGCTAAACTTTGGCGGGGTGAGTATGCCAGGAGAGGAGGGTACAGGGTAGGGGCATAGGTATCACTCAATGGCTCAGGGCCTTGCATTGGCAGCTTTTTTTCCTTTTTTCTCTCCTCATTGAACTGCACCCAATCCCTTTCTGCCCCTTCTTGATGCTCGGGACGGAAGCAAAGCTTTAGGGCAGAGATGGTTGGGTAGAACCCTAAGGGGGTGTCTAGCCCGTGACTAATCTCATTCTTTCTGGCCAAGGTCTGAACCTGGTCCCAAGTCTCATATGAGAACAAGTTGGACGAAGGTGCCCAAGGGGCCACCTTCACCACATGACACCAGGCATTGGTGGCTGTGGAGTCAGATATTTCTAGTCCTCTGCTTTTTAAAATGTACTTTAGAGCCTTGCAGGCTATCTTGTCACTCTTTCCACACACACCTCCCATGTTGCCCTCTGAGTAAGGGACAAAGGGAGCAACAGGGCAGAGAAGTGCAGGGACTTCCCCCTGTTATGGTACTCACACTGACATGCAGGCGGATTACTTCACGGAGACTACCATGGTTGCAGGGGCCACTCCGCTGGTTGATCACCCTTTGTTGAATTTCTTTCAGAACCGAGCAGCTGGGGGCCTCACTCGCTCACCTTTCACCCATGAGTTTTAAAAAATGCCTTACACGGGGCACCACTCTGTTAGGTCCGCGGCCGGCTGACCCGAACAGCCCTAGCCTCGTTCCTTTCAGTGGGCGAGCAAATGGCCCGGATTACTCTTTCCCTCCTGTCCCCTTTGGAAGGAGACGGGGGAAGAGAGCTGTGAAGAGAGGTGAGCACACCACCGGCCCCAACCAGCCCTGTTTAAAGGACACTCAGATGTGGTGGGGGTTCTGTCAAGCAGTTCCATTTATTATCACACAAGCACTTGCTTTTATAGGCAGATGGGGAGGGGAGGTTTTAACATAATCCTATCAACTTAAAGGTCAAGGGCATGCATCCTGTCTCAATGCCTAGCTATTGCAACCATGCAGTGTTCACAAGTGCAGAAGCACATATTTGGCCAATAAGCGCTAAGGCAAGGTTCCTGCAGACACTCCCACCCTACTTCCTCCCGGCGCCACCTTAGGCTGCCACATTAATATGCCCTTGTGGGCCTATAATGGCGCCGCTTGTAATGTCACTTATGGTGGCGTTAGTTTTTAAGGCCCGACACCAAACAACTACAGATAGGACTACCATATGATCCAGCAATCCCATTACTGGGAATATATCCAAAGGAATGAAGATCATCATGTTGAAGGGAAACCTACACTCCCATGTTCATTGCAGCTTTATTTGCAATAGCCAAAATATGGAACCAACTTAAGTGTCCATCAATGGTCTACGACTACTGGATAAAGAAAATGTGGTATATATACACAATGGAGTACTACTCAGCCATAAAAATGAATGAAATTCTACCATTTGCAACAACATGGATGAGTCTGGAGAAAATTATGTTAAGTGAAATAAGCCAGACAAAGATCAAGAAATACTATATTTTCGCAAAGAGAATTGTAGGGCATCTTGTGGACCAGAAACTGGATTTTATTCTAATTAGAAACAGAAACTATTAAGCATGGATTTTATACAAGTAATAAATAAGAATAAACTTTTATATTTTTAAAGGCAACAAGAACCATGATTGGAAATAAAGTGGAAAGTCGAGAGAGAAACTTCAGTAAAATAGTAAATAAAAATAAAGATAGTAGGTGTGGGGAAAATAGAATAATTTAGTCAGGCTCCCTCGGCTCAGCTCTGGCTTGGTTGTTTAAGCAGCACATTTCTTGTAAACAAGTTGTGTGGGTGGAGTTAGTGTGCATGTGCACCCATGTATCTTCTAGTTAATTCCTTTTGTGTGTTCTTCAGTTCAAAGCAGGCTGGCTGGCAGAGAGCTCACGTGAGAGTGCCCCTGACACTGTGGCAGTTGGATCTTGCAGGACCAATGCCAAAGTCAGAGAGTTACTGGTCTTCTGTTTGTATGACCTTGTGGGGCCCCAAACCAGGTAAGATATCTTTTCCTGCAACCATCCTTTCTCAGAATGGCAAACTGGCATGTATCTTACCAGAGGGGTAAGAACTTCCCCTATTGGTACCAATAACTCTTCTGTCTTTTCACCCATAGTGTTCTGGCTGCAGGCACTGCACCAGAGTCAACAGGGTACACACATACTTTGGCATGATCATCTACTGAATATGCACTGAACTTCATATCAGCATGACTACAAGATTCCAATGGAAAATCACACCAATGATGACTACTAACTGGACATGTATGACTAAAGGACAGAACTACAGGACAAGACTTAAGCCATGTTGAACAGACAATAGTTTGTAGAAATAAAAGGGTCATTTACCCTCACTAAGAGAACATCGTGGAAGATTTTTAATGCTTAGATTATATGGTGAGGGACCCTGAAGGGGTGGGTTGTAGAGAAAATAGAATAATTTAGTCAGGCTCCCTTGGCTCAGGTCTGGCTGGGGGGTCAAGCTACACATTTCTTGAAAACAAGTTGTGTAGGTGGAGTTAGTGTGCACGTGCACCCGTGTATCTTTCTAGTTTGTTGCTTGTGTGTGTTCTTCAGTTTGTGAAGCAGGCTGGCCAGCAGAGAGCTTGTGTATAATAGAGAATGTTTCCTCTGCTGGCAGCTGCTCAGTTTCAGTTTTTCTTTGGACTTTGCTGGTAGCAGCTGAGTTTCTGAATTTCTTTTTGTACTCCCTAGCTCATAGTGTTGTGTGTGCTGAATAGATTATTCGTTCTTCAACCAAGGCTCCAAGGACCTTTTGCCAGTCATCTAGCTCATAGACCTGCATATGAAGGGTTTGTGAATGGGCTCGAGTGTCTGTGAGCACCAGACACTAGCTCTAGCCAACAATTGGCATTGTCAGCAGGATTATGCTACAGTAGGTATACCTTTTTAAAATGTACTCAGGTATGATGAGGTCACCAGATGAGATGGCTGCCATTGAAAAGATTGTTTATTCTTCATAATTCCCAAGAGGAGGGAAGCATACCACCCCACTCAGAGCCACACACAGAACACAGAGCCACAAGCAAAGAGACAGTGAGAGGAATTGTGGGAAAATGTTTAGTTGTGGTTTTTGCCGGAAAGAATGAGTGAGACAGGGTAAACAGGTAAGCAAGTTTTAGGATTGTCTACTTCAGATAATTTCAGTAGATTCCAGTTTGTAAGGTCTTCCCCTCATCTGATCCCTGGTACTAGGGTGATTAAGGCAGGAGAAGAGTGCCTTATTAAGAACCCATAAATCAGCAGGGGGTGAAGGGTTTGTGCTTTGGATTGGTTGGTTATCTGATGAAAAATGCATTCTAGGGAGAGTTCTTTGTTATCTCTGGAACCCAGTAACCTTGTGATGTGAAACCTTGTTAATGCAGTGTCCTTGTCTTGTCACTGATTTAAAAAGGAGCAGTCCTGTAATTTATCAAGTATGATCATTGCTACAAGTTTTGACAGAAACCAGACATAATTTCCAGTTTTTACACTCTATTTATAATTTCTTAAAATATTGTTTGTTGCAGTTTTATTTTTTATTTTTTTCTTTTCTTTTTTTTCTTTTTATTTTTTTTCTTTTCTTTTGTTTTTTTTAAGTTTTATTTTGTCGATATACATTGTGGGAGATTATTGCTCCCCATCACCAAAACCTCCCTCCCTTCTCCCTCCCCCCCCCAACAATGTCCTTTCTGTTTGCTTGTCGTATCAACTTCAAGTAGTTGTGGTTGTTATGTCTTCCTCCCCCCCCCCCGGTTTGTGTGTGTGTGTGTGTGTGTATGTGTGTGTATGTGTGAATTTATATATTAATTTTTAGCTCCCACCAATAAGTGAGAACATGTGGTATTTCTCTTTCTGTGCCTGACTTGTTTCACTTAATATAATTCTCTAAAATCAACTCAAAATGGATTAAGGATTTAAATATACACCCTGAAACAATAAAACTTCTTAAAGAAAACATAGGAGAAACACTTCAGGAAATAGGACTGGGCACAGACTTCACGAATACGACCCCAAAAGCACGGGCAACCAAAGTAAAAATAAACAAATGGGATTATATCAAACTAAAAAGCTTCTGCACAGCAAAAGAAACAATTAACAGAGTTAAAAGACAACCAACAGAGTGGGAGAAACTATTGGCAAAATATACATCTGACAAAGGGTTTGTTGCAGTTTTAAATGATGAACTGCTGTTGAATTTTTTTGACTGTTATGTTCAGACACAAGTTTTTAGATCTTTAAATTATTATGTGGCAAATTATATCAAATAGATTTTCTAATATAAAACTTTTGTTGCATTCCATATTCAAAACTATTACTAGGATCAGTTTGATAATGATTTATTTAATAATTATGTTCATAAGTATGATTGAACTGTGAACTGATTTTTATGTCAAGATTAGTATCTTTATTTAAAAAACTGGAAAGTTTTCCCTCTTTACCTACTCACAGGAGACATTTGTATGAAGGCTTGCTTACCATTTTTTTTTAAATGTAGATCTTTATGCTGATTTTGTTAGGGGTTTTCATTTGTTAGCTCCTAAGTTAAATATTCTGTTTCAATTATTACGATGTTGTCCTTTCTCATAAATTTTAACACATATACTTGTTATAATGAGGCTTTGACTTGTCCTTGCTGAAAACATAATATAAAATTATTGCATTCTAATGTACTATTTTAATGACGACAAATTCTAGCCTCCACACCAAATTAGGGATCATTATTGTGACTATCGATTTTAACAGTTAATATTTTATTCATCACCAAGTTCATCAATTTCTTTGCTTAGGACTTATGAACTCTCACAATCTGAAATGTCAGTTGTTTACTATTTCTGAAAAATGGCAGCCAATTTCTTCTTGAGGGTACTGTTTCTTTCTCATTCCTCCTATACTTTGTTGAAATTATATTAGCCAGAGAGTTGGTCTTTGTAATCTATCTTTTGTATTTCGTAACTGGGTTTTCATATTTCCCTTTTTTTTAAACATGCACTTCGATGCATTCTTGATAGGTGCTATCATCTTTTATCCTCTTAATCAATTCACTCCTCCAGCTGCATTCAACCCATACATAAATTATTTTTATTCCAGTGTCTATATTTGAATTATTAAAACTTCTTTTGCATTATTTTTAAATCTTCTGTTTCTCATATAATTTTGTGTTCTTTCATTATGTTTTTCTATCTCATCTTTCTCTCCTTTATCATTTTTTTCTAATTTTTTATTTTAATTTATCAGTATATGATGTAGTTGTATATTTTTCCTCTCCTTCCTCCCACCCATCAACATCATATCTGTTCACTTGTCTTACCAAGTTCAAGGAATTGTTGGGACTGTGGTGTCTTCTTCCCAGCACCCCCACCCCAATTTGCTTGTATATTTACTTATTTATTTTTAGCTCCAACAAATAAGGGAGAACATGTGGTATTTTTCTTTCTGTGCCCGACTTATGTCACTTAATATAATTTTTTCTAACTCCATCATGTTGATGCAAATGGTAGTATTTCATTCTTTCTTATAGCAGAGTAGTATTCCATTGTGTAGATATACCACATTTTCCTTATCCACTCATCTGATGATGGACATTTGCACAGGCAAATGTAAATTTGCACTCCATATTGTAAATAGTGCTGGAATAAAGACTGGAATACAGTATCCCTTTGAACAGATGATTTCCATTCCTCAGGATATATTCCCAGCAGTGGAATAGCTGGGTCATAGGTTAGATCTATCTGTGATTGTTTGAGTAACCTCCATACCATTTTTCATAAAGGCTGCACCATTTTGCAGTCCCATCAGCAGTGTATGAGGGTTCCTTTTTCTCTACAACCTCACCAGCATTTCTCATTCTCAGTCTTTTGAATATTAACCATCCTAAATGGAGTGAGATGGTATATCAATGTAGTTTTAATTTGCATTTCCATGATGACTAGTGATGTTGAACATTTTTTCATGTGTCTGTTGGCCATTCACATATCCTCCTTTGAGAAATATCTATTCAGCTCCTTTGCCCATTTTTTAATTGGGTTACTTGGGTTTTTTGCTGTTAAGTTGTTTGATTTCCTTGTATATTCTGGATGTTAATCGTTTATCAGATGTATATTTTGCAAATATTTTCTCCCATTCTGTTGGTTGTCTTTTATTTTTTCTGTCAATTGTTTCTTTTGCAGTGCAGAAGCCTTTTAGTTTGATCTAATCCAATTTGTTTATTTTTCCTTTGGTTATCTGTGCTTTTGGGGTCATATTCATGAAGTCTATACCCAGTCCTACTTCCTGGAGTGTTTCTGCTATGTTTTATTTGAGGAGTTTTATTGTTTCAGGGTGGGTATTTAATTCTCTAATCTATTTTGATTTGATTTTGATACATGGTGAAAGGTATGGATCTAGTTTCATTCTCCTGCATATGGATATCCAGTTTTCCCAGCAAAATTTGCTGAAGAGGATGTCTCTTCCCCAGTGTGTAGACTTGGTGCCTTGACAAAGATCAGATGGTTGTAGGTGTATGGGTTGATTTCTGGGTTCTAAATTCTATTCCATTGATCTCTGTGTCTGTTTTTATGTTAGTACCATGTTGTTTTGGTTATTATAGATTTGCAGTATAGTTTAAAGTCAGGCAGTGTTATGACTCCAGCTTTATTATTTTTCTCAGAATTGCTTTGGCTACGCATGATCTTTTATTACCCCATATAAATGTTAGGATAGTTTTTTTTTTTTTTTTCCATTCCAGAGAAAAATGTCATTGGAATTTTGATGGGGATTGCATTGAATCTGTAGATCATTTCGGGTTATTTTAGCCTCATAGAATGAGTTTGGGAGAGTAGCATCTGTTTCAATTGTTTGGAATAGTTTGAGGATAATTAGTATTAACACCTCTTTATACATTTGCTAGAATTCAGCAGTAGAACCATCCAGACCTGGACTTTTCTTTGTTGGAAGTTTGCTAATTACCATTTCAATCTCTTTGCTTGTTATTGATCTGTTCAGATTTTCTATCTCTTCTTGGTTCAGTCTTTGTAGTTTGCATGTGTCTAGAAACATCCATATCTTCCAGATTTTCATATTTGTTGTCATACAGTTGTTTATAATAGTCTCAAATGATTCTTTGTATTTCTGTGGTATTTGTTGTAATTTCTTCCTTTTCATTTCCAATTTTTATTATTTTGGTCTTCTCTCCTTTTTTTTTTTTTTTTTTGTTAACCTAGCAAACAGTTTGTCTATTTTCTTTATCTTCTCAAAAAAACAACTTTTTGTTTTGTTGATCTTTTCTATTGATTTTGGGGTCTCTATTTCATTTAGTTCTGCTCTGATCTTAAATATTGCTTTCCATATCCTACTTTTAGGTTTGGATTATTGTTTTTCAAGTTCTTTGAGGTGTAGTGTTAGGTCATTTATTTGAAGTCTTTCTATTCTTTTGATGTAAGCATTTATTGCAATAAATTTGCCTCAGTACTGCTTTTGCAGTATCCCACAAGTTTTGGTATGATGTATCTTTATTTCCATTAGTTCTAGAAATTTTTTGATTTCCTGTTTAATTTCTTCTTCGACCTTTAGGTCATTTAGGAGTCTATTATTTAGTTTCCATGTATTTGTATCATTTTCAGAGTTTTGCTTATTATTAATTTCCAATTTTAGTCCATTGTGGTCTGAAAAGATACTTGGAATGATTTCAATTATTTTAAATTTGCTGAGACTAGATTTGTGACCTAATATGTGGTCTATCCTGAAGAATGTTCTATGAGCTGATGAGAAGAAAGTATATTCTTTAGTTGCTGGGTGAAATGTTCTGTATATATCTTCTAGGTCCAGTTGGTCTAAGGTGTAGATTAAATCCTGTGTCTCTTTGTTGCCTGGAAGTTCTGTCACATACTGAGAAAGGGATATTCAAATCACCCACTATTAATGTATTAGGTCCTATTTCTTTCTTTATGTCTAAGAGTGTTTGCTTTATATATCTGGGTGTTCCAGTATTGTGTGAATACATGTTTATGATTGTTGTGTCTTCTATGTGGATAGATTCCTTTATGATTATATAGTAGCTTTATTTGTCATTTTTTATGTTTTTTGGTTTAAATTCTTTTTTTAAAAATATCAGAATAGCTACTCCTGCTCATTTTTGGTTTCCATTTGCATTGCATATCTTTTCCCATCCCTTCACATTTAGTCTATTTGTGTCTCTAAAGATGAGGTGGGTCTCTTGGAGACAGCATGTACTTGGATCTAGCTTTTTAATCCAGTCAGTCAGTCTGTGTCTTTTGAATGGGGAGTTTAGTCCATTCACAATTAGGGTAGTTATTGACAAGTGTTCCTTACTTCCTGTCATTTAATTGCTTCTTGTTTAGATGGTTTAAATATCTTTTGATCATTATTTCCCCTTTTATTTCTCTTCTTTGATGTTAGTTGGAAATTGATGGTGGGATGATTTAGCTTCTTTCTCTTTCTCACTGGCTTTTTTGTTTTAATGGCGGGTTTTGCTCTTTCTTGTGTATTTGTGATAGTGGTCACCATTATACAGATTCCAGATGAATGACTGCCTTGAGAATTTCTTTCAGGACTGGTTGTGTGGTGGTGAATGCCCACAACTTTTGTTTGTCTGGGAAATATACTATTTCTCCCTCATTTTAGAAGGAGAGCCTTGCTGGATAAAGAATTCTTGGCTAACAATTTTTTCCTTGTAGTATTTTGAATATATCATTCCACTTTCTTCTGGCCTATAGGGTTTTGGTGGAAAAGTCTGCTGTTAGTCTGATGGGGGTTCCCCTGTAAGTGACCAGATGCTTTTCTCTTGCTGCTTGTAGAATTCTCTCTTTATCTTTGAGCTTTGAGAATTTAACTCTAATGTGTCTTGGGGAGGATCTTTTTGGATTAAATCTGTTTGGGGACCTTTGAGTTTCCTGGATCTGAAGGTCTGTATCTTGCCCTATACCTGGGAAGTTTTCTGTTACTATTTCCTTGAATCCATTTGCAATACCTTTTCCTTTCTTCTCCCCTTCTAGAATACCCACAATTCAGATGTTAGAGTGCTTGAGGTTGTCCACTATCTTTCTTAGATTTCCTTCATTATTTTTAACTCTATTTTCCTTTTTTGTCTGCCTGAGTTATTTCTAAAAGACCATCTTCAAGCTCTGAAAATCTCTTCTGCTTGCTCTACCCTGCTGCTCAAGCTCTCTGTTGTGTTTTTTATTTCATTGAGTGAATCTTTCATTTCTAGAAGTTTTGCTACATTCTATTTTAAGGTATTAATCTCTTTGTAGATTTCCTCCTTCATATTCTGGATACTTTTTCTTATTTCATTGTGTTCTCTAATTGAGTCTTCCTTTATTTCTTCAAGTTTTCTTAAGATCATTGCTCAGGATTCTTTTTCAGACATTTCAAGGATTCCCTGTCCCACAGAGTCTGACTTTGGAACATTACTTCTTTCAGTGGTGTCATTTTTTGTTGTTCTAGTATTTTTTTTTGTTAATGTTTGGTCATTTGGTAGATGGTTTGCTTCTTCTGTTATACTGAGGTTGGCTGTGGGGTGGCCCTGGTGGTTACTGGGGTTGTGAATTGTTTTTGCTTGACAGTCAGTGTGGTGGTGGCTATGTTAAACCACCTTGGGTCCTGTTTCAGATTCTGTGGTCATAGAACGAGCCCCCAGTGCTGCAGGGTTCTGCTGGGCTCACCACAGCATGTCGGTCCACGCAGGCTGGTGCTCCCCTCTGGGTCCAAGGTGTTAGGAGGGGTTGCCTCTGCTGTGTTGGGGCTCAACGTGGCAGATCGGGCTGCATGGACTGGTGCTCCCCTAAAGGTACAGGGAGTCTCAGTATTCAAAACAGTATTAAAAGCTTTCATGCTTTTGTTTTGTTTCACCTAGTAGCATTAGGATAAAAGTAATAATGAAATAAAAATTATTGAGCAATTTTTAAGAACCAGGTACCATGCTAAGTACATCATTTGATTATCTCAATTTTCAAAATATCCTCTTTATAATTTTTGAAAATGAGAAATAAAGAATTTTTTGAATGCAAGCCAAGTCACACATTAAGGAGTAGGGCCAGGATTTAAACTTTTATCCTACTCCTGACATCTGTACCAGTTAGGGCTCTCTAGACAAATGGAACAAATTACAGAGAGAGAGAGTGGTTTTAAGGAATTGGCTCTTGCAATTGTGTGGGTGGCACAGGGCAGGCTGGCAGGCTGGAAATTAAGGTAGAGTTTATGTTGCTGTCTTGAGTTTGAATTCTGCAGCTCAGCGGGGTAGAAACTCAGGCAGAATATATATGTTGCAGTCCTGAGGCAGAATGTGTTTATCATCAGGGAACCTCAGTCCTTCCTCTTAAGTCTGTCAAGTGATTAAATAAGGCCCACTCACATTATGGAGAGTGACCTGCTTTGTTTAAATTAATCTTGTCATATATATTAATCACATCTAAAAAATACCTTCACAGCAACATCTAGACTAGTGTTTGACCAAATAACTGGCTACCATAGTCTGGCCAAGTTGACACATAAAATTAATCTTCACAGCATGGTAGAATAATGGAAGTGCTGGCCATATCAGTTGTGAAATTCAGATGGGATGACAGAACACATCATCTTCTTCTGAGCTGTAGTTACAGAAATGAAGAAAGCATATCTAAAGTAACTTTAAAAAGTATGGTGTACTATACCTATTAGTGAAACACTATAAATTAGCCACATTAATTAGACTTTCAGAGGAAAATTCCTCTAACAAATTAGGATATTTTAACACAGAGATAGTATCAAAAAGAAAGAGAAAAAAAAAAAAGAAAAAGAAAAAGGTCTGCCACAGTTGTACTTAGAAGAATGAGGATTGTCAAACATTTTATGTGATTCAATTTATAAAAATACTATTTGCATACAGTACTTCCCAATTACAGATCTTATATAAAATTTTATGTACATGCATACATTTATTTGATATATTGACATTTCCTACAAGAATATTTAGAAACTATGCATTTTATTACATAAATGTGTCCTAGCAAGTTCGCACAATTTTTATTTCTTTTAGCTATGTTTTTGTAAATATGCCACCCTTTTAAATTACTTCTTTTAATGCTCAACTGTATTCAACTCAACTCTTAAGTCATTTTTATAATAGAATGATGAACTGTTTTTCCTTGTTTTCTGTATCCATTTTCTCCTTTTCACAGAAATCAACCTGTTTACCTTTTAACTATCCATGAATTTTTGGTTTCTTTTATTGACTTGTGTATCCCCGAAATTTAGAAGAATACTGGACATATGTTAGAAAAATGTTAAATATTAATAAATTTGTTTATGATGAAAACAGAGTGATTTAAGAACCTACCTGTATACTTTATACTTCTTTAAGGTACATATATTATGTTACATTATAATGTGATGTTTCATGCAATGTTTGAAAGATTAGTATGAAAATATTTATCCATCATTACTATTTTATTAGGATTTTTGTGTTACTTTAGAATGTGGCTAGACACATGACATTACACATTTCATTCAATAACAAACCTCAAGAGGGGGGGACATTTAATTAAGGAATAGTTCCAAAATGAGCTAAAACATCAACTTCCAATAAAATGTGTTTGATATCTTTGATCATAAAATTGATTTCCTATTCATATATGTAGCAACACTGTTATTAAATAAATTTAATAAATATAGCATGTTCTTTAAAAAAATGCTTACATTGTAACAATACACAATTCCATTTTTGTTGCAATTAGCATAAAATTTTATTTTTTTAAAGGAAAGGGGAGTTACAAATAGGTTAATGGGTGCAAAGAATGACTGCATTTTATAATGATGAATATGCTACTTATCCTGCTTTGATCATCACATATTGCACACAAGTATTGATAGTCAACTCTGTACCTTGAAAATATGTATATCAATTGTTTCAATAAACAAACAAACAAACAAACATGACTAATTATAACAGCTGACCAAAGAGTTTAATTTGACCTTCATGTTTTTAAGGGTTTCATATCTTACCATGCTCTGATTAAGTTGGTGACTTTACATTTCTTGCTTTTCTTTATTATCATTCATAACCATGAGTGTATCTGAAAGAGACCTGGTCTTTGATGGGTTGTTTACAATTTATATTCTGCTGTGTAAACAATAATCTTTATGATAGCATGTTAGAAAAATGTAATTTAAAAAGGTAACATTTGGATAATTACTGTATTCAACCTAAGAAATATTGATATGATACTACTATTGTATAAATTAAATCCATTTCTTAGTAGACTATTTTGTCCTCATGCAACAGTTCAAATTTACTGGATTAAACATTATGAAAGAAAGGCTGGTTGTAATTCAGATGTTTCTAAGCAACAGGAAATGACGCCTTAATGTAACAGAGAACAGGTCTTTAAACAAAGATGAAACATAAAATGAAAAACATTGTGACAAGGCAGCTGGCATACTATCCTCTGCTAAAACAGTCCTTGACCTCTGCCCTGTGCTGTCAGTAGCCAGATGGTCTGAGAATTATTTTTAAGTGTGTGATACCAGATATGGGACAACAAGGAATATGAGGTTAGGACAATCAGAGCTCTCTATATATGACATTGATCCAAATTAGCAAAAATGCATCTTTCGATCAATCAGCAAAATAATGATTGCCAGAATCTACCTAAAGACAACAAAAATAATTTTTAAATGCATCATGCTCTGGCATCCTATTTGCTTCCAAAATAGTGCAACATTTTTATGTGGTGATGGCTATTTTAATGATAAAGGCTTAATTTCTTGGCACAGACTTACATCTATCAGTAGGCTAGTTTTAAAATTTCCATTTATTATCCTTGGTCCCTCAAGGATGCGATATTGAATTTTCTTTGATTTAGATGTAGTGAATATCATAATTAAGTCTCCTTTTAATAAAATTTACATCTAAATGTATTTAGATGCTTAAGTGTACCTCTATATAATTTGTTCAATAGATTGAGATTATTTGACTTTTAATAATACACTTGAATTTATATGTTAAAGACTATATGAAGGACAGTGCACATGAAAGAAACTTGTCTGTACATGTGCTTTTCCATTTCGAAATTTATGAAAATGATTTTATCTAACCATGTTACAGTAACATGAACTAAAATAATACAAAAGTCAAGATAATTAAACTCAGAATTCTAAAATAAAATGTTCTCAAGAGAATATATACTTTTTAAAGAGAGCAGATTGTAAATTTACTAAATTTTTAAAGTCATAATTGATCTATAATGTGAAAGTGGTCAGTTCTTGTCAAAACTGATGAAGTAAAATACACAAAACTCTGATATTTCTAATTAAATAAGGTTCATTGGTATTTTGACACTTAGTCTCTGATTTTCCTGGAGTTAGTTCCCACTTGAAAACCAATATTTAGAACATTAAACAAAGAAGGCATTTTCAAGATCAATAAATAAACGTAAGAAACAGGATACATTTCTATAACCCACTACCAATACACAACAACTCATGAAAAAAAGGGAAAAAAAGAAAAAAAAATGAGCCTATACATTGGATCTTAACTATAAAATCTGAAGGTGTTTGGCTTTGGAAACATCTTCAAATAAATCTCATTTTTATATTGTTGACCCTTAAAATCTATGGTTGGTGTTTTGATATTTTTACACCAAGAAGATCACTTGGATCTAAGTAGTCCTTCCTAAGTCCAGGATCAATATAAAAGTGCTTTATATTAATTAGAGAAAGAGTAATATGTATAAGGGTACTTCAGAGCATTCATGGAAAGATCATAATATCTTTAAATTCTATTTTTACGTGAACTTTGTGAAGTATCCTTCTATAAATATAGATGATATTTTTTTAAAATGCAGATTAACATTAGATGGCACTTTTCATAGGTATAAAAATAAATATTAGAAAAAAATTTTAAAAAATGAAACTTTCCTGGCCTGGAAAACAAATGAATGAGAATTCAGGCTTACAATTAGTATGCATCTCTGCCCTTAAAGGAAAGATTATAACCTAGTCAAATTCCATTTATTTACCCTCTTTCTAAAACTTCTATGATGTGCACATCGCTTCCTTTAATGAAACATAGCAAGAGTATCATATATTTTAATAATTATTTAAATAATATTTATAAGATGGTCCTGAAAATATGCACTTTGTCTCTTTCCTTTCTTATTATACAAAATAATTTGTACAATAAAAATGTGGGTCAAACAACATATAAAATTTAATTTTAAAAAATTTGTAATCACCTGGTTGATTATTAGAATATGTGAAAAAAAACCTTTGATAGAGTTTGTACTTAATCTGATAAAAATATATATACTACTACTGAATGAGATCAAATTTAAAAGTCTTATAATTGTACAACTTTTAAATTTACCAAAATGCTGTAAAAAGCCAAACCAACCAATTATTTGATGAATTTGTCGTGTAAAATATTTATTCAGTAAAGATGTTATTAGATGCAAAAAGACATATTGAATGGGACACACCCTCATTGTACACTGACCTTTTCCAGCAAAGCTGTGCTGATCTACTGTCAGGCCTCTTGTAGGTCCAATGATTCAGTGACAAAAAGAATATGGAAATATTTATCTCCAGTGTATCAATATTCTTGAAACACTTTAGATAATTCTTTAGATACCTACAATATACCTCTTTCAGCATAATGTTATATATGGAATTTTCAACTCTGATCTAGAAGTCTTCTCACATTTCAGGATCTTCACTAGCCACTGAACCTGCCACCGCTTCTGGTAGAACTAGAGTGGTACCAGAGATATTAATCTACTTACTTTAATTCTTATATCATTTTTGCACTACTTTTTTCCTGATTCAGTAGAATAAGATAAATTAAACAAAAAGTGAGGCTTTATTCTTTTTTTCTTTTTCTTTTTTTTAATTCACCAGGCTTTTGAGTTCTGTTCTAGCTCAGCAACTTTTACAACAATTATGTAATTACCTTTATTTGTTCATTAACTTGCTTGTATTTACCTTCCATGCTAGAATATTACCATAGTTACTACTAATATATTCCTGGCACAATAGCTGTCAGATAGCAAGTGTTCAATAAATTTGTACTAAGTGAATGAAACAACACCTTACAATAAAATCAGAGGAATGTTGAGATACAGTTATGCAGTCAGCTGTGTTCTTTAACAGAATTGTAACAGAGTAATTCAAAATCATGTTGAAATTTTTAAGTTTATGTAGCTATATACAAGTAAGTCAATAAGACTGCAGAAGTATTCCAAATTAGAGAATACATATATTTTTGTTTCCCTATCATCTACAACAGTTATAGGAATATGTATGAGGAAATTGTTTGTAAAAAGGCAAACTTGTCATTATTCAAAAATAAACTTTAATTATTTCTGATTTAAAGATATGGTAGCAATTCTGGAGATCCATGTTTCTGTGTTTAGAAATTTTGTTTCATAACTGTTGAATATAGTTTGAAACAACAAATGGAGACTGTTTTGTCACTTCTGGAGGACGTAATAAATCTTACACTTGGACTTTGGTTTGTACTCTTCACTAAAGATACTTTAAAAACATTCTTTATGTGAAGCAACTTGAAAGACCTAATTACAGTGTACCTATTATTGCTGTTCATTTTCACACAAAAATTATTTGATCCCTCTGTTTTTCTTTTGCTTACTATATTAAAAAAAAACTTTTTAAAAAAAGTATCAAACTGTCTTAAAGCAATTATGTTTAACACTTAATGAGTTATGGTCTTTTTGTAAATCAGGTGAAAAGGCTTTGTAGATAATATTTGAGTATTAGAAGCAGACAGCGTTTAAATTTCCATTACAAATATATCATTTTTATCTTCAGAATTCTAGTTCAGTTGCCTGAATTAAATATGTGAATTTTCAATATCTTCAAGTTTTTTTCTGCTGCTAAGGAAAGTTATTTTAATTCAGCCATGATTTAGTTTTCTAAATTTTAAATTTGCATTCTCAAGCTTTTTAATATTCAAATACATGTACCTCAAAGGCCTGATCTCCTTAACATTAGAACATCTTTCATGTTAGCATTATGAAGGACTCAAGACTCAGAATAGAAAAAGAGAAAAAATAAATAAATAATTTTATTTTTATACATGTTCTTGATTTAAATTTTTGACTGTTCTACAACACTTTGGACGATTTTAACAATATTCACTGTGTTCACTTGCAATAAAAATTTAAAGACTCATTTAATTATTCTTTGGCATCTACAGGAAAAAAAAGAGGACATGTGAAAAACTTCTTGGATAAATTATAAAATACTTTCACCACTTCATTTTATAAATTTTTAGTTTACACATAGCAAAATTAATTCTTTTTGGTGTACAGTTCTATGATTTTTGACATAGTCCTGTAATCATCAACACAATGAGGTTACATTCATTCCCCCACCACCCACCCTGCCAAATAGATAGATAGATTTAGATATAGACATAGATACTTTTTTTGTTGTTCTTTTTTTTTTTTTTTTTTCCTGTGGCCAAACCTTTACTCCACCCTTGCAGAGCTAAGGCTAGGTCTCACAGACCCCTTGAGCCCGTCGTAGACTGAGTCACAAACCCTCCACATGCAGGTCCACAAGCTAGGTAATAGGAAAAGGTCCTGGGAGCTGTGGGTGAAGAAATAATAGGCTTTATTCAGGGTTAGGAGCAGCCGCCCTAGTGGCTTCCTGGAGTGTCTCTAGAAGCCTCACACATCAGAGCTGTTAGTCCTTCATACTCCAGTCCATAATCCAAAACACCTCGGGCAGTGGCTGCAGCCCAGAGTAGAGGTGGTCGGAAGGGACTGGTGGAACCTCAACATGACCCTGCCTACACCAGATACTCGGAAAGATTCTGAACATCTGAGGGGCCCTGACCATTTTTTAAAAATATTTTCCCAACAATGCTTAATCCCAGATCTTCTCTCAGTTTTTATACTGTTGGGTCTTCTAGAATGTCGTATAAATGAGATCACACTTCTTGTACCTTTTGTGTCTGGCTTCTATCACTTAGCTTAAAGTGTGTGATATTCATCCATTTTGTTGAGTACATCAATAGCTGTTGTTACACATGAGTAGTATTCTACTGTATGCATAAACAACAGTTTATCCATTCTTCACATAAGGGACATTTGGGTTGTTTCCAGTTTATGATGATTACAACTAAAGCTGCCATAAACATTTACATACAACCCTGTGTGAATTTTCAATTTACTTGTGTAACACTTATTCTTGTTAGAGATGTACTTTTAAAAGTTTCCTTGTGATCTATTTTGGGAAAACATGTCTGTGAATATAGTTTCATTTCTTCCTTTCCATTGTTAAGACTTTAACTTCTTTTTTCTTTCTTCATTGCCCTATTAGAATTCCCACTACCATGCTGAAGAAAAGTGGTGAAAGTGGACTTACTTGCCTTGTTGTTGGGCTGGATCACAGACTGCTCTGTCCCTTCTCTGCAGGTCATGAGTCAGGTAGTTGAAAAAAAGGTTCTGATGGCTGATTACAGGACAGACATGCTTTATTTTGATGCGAGCTCTGCAGGCCAGCGGTTCAGTTCTGCTGCCTCTTACACTGAAAGTACATAATAGTGGCAATGAGCCAAGGAGTATGTAGGTGCACACAAGCAGTTACACCACTCTTCTATAACTTGTTTACAATGGACATTCTGAGTCATACACAGCCTGATATGAGGCTAGGGTGCCTGACTATACTGACTCCATTTTCTTCACACTTGTTTACAGTATTAATTAACATTTACTCAGTTTTTTACTATTAAGTGAAATGATAGCTGTATTTTTTTAATTGCCTTTATAAAAATAAGAAAGTTTCCTTCTATTACTATTGGCAAGTTTTTAATCATGAATGGATGTTGAATTTGTCACATGCTTATCCTGTATCTACTGATATGTGATTTTTTCTATTTAATAAGACAATATGGTAAATTAGGTTTATCTTTTTTTTTTTTTTTTTTTTTTTGACCAGTAAGGGGATGCAACCTTCGGCACGGTGTGGTCTGCACCGCGCTCAGCCAGTGAGCGCACTGGCCATCCCTATACAGGATCCGAACCTGTGGCCGTGGTGCTCCCAGTGCCGCACTCACCCGAGTGAGCCACAGGGCCGACCCTAGGTTTATCATTTTTAAATGCTGAACCAGCCTTGAACATCCCCAACCTCCAGGGCAACATATATTATCCTTTTTATATTTTGCTGCAGTTGCATCACACACATTTTTACATGTTATAACTTGCAATTCCATTCAGTTTTAAATATTTTTCTAATTTCATTGAGACTTTCTTTGTGACCCGTGGGTTATTTACAATTGTGTTCTGCATCTTTCAAGTGTTTGGGGATTTTCTTTTTATTTTTCTGTTTTTGGTTTTGGCTTAACTCTCTATGGTTGGATAGAAAAGTTTGTATGATTTCAAGTCTTTAAATGTGTCTATATGTGTTAAGGTCGATTTTATGACCCAGAATACTGTCTTAGTGAATGCTTCATGTGCACCTGAAAATAATATGCCTTCTTTTTTTTTTTTTTTTTTTTTTTAAATTTTATTTTGTCGATATACATTGTAGCTGATTAATGCTCCCCATCACCAAAACCTCCCTCCCTCCCCCCTCCCCCCCTCCCCCCCAACAATGTCCTTTCTGTTTGCTTGTTGTATCAACTTCAAATAATTGTGGTTGTTATATCTTCTTCCCTCCCCCCCCCCGATTTGTGTGTGTGTGTGTGTATGTGTGTGTTTGAATTTATATATTAATGTTTAGCTCCCTCCAATAAGTGAGAACATGTGGTATTTCTCTTTCTGTGCCTGACTTGTTTCACTTAATATAATTCTCTCAAGGTCCATCCATGTTGTTGCAAATGGCAGTATTTCATTCGTTTTTATAGCTGAGTAGTATTCCATTGTGTAGATGTACCACATTTTCCGTATCCACTCATCTGATGATGGGCATTTGGGCTGGTTCCAACTCTTGGCTATTGTAAAGAGTGCTGCGATGAACATTGGGGAACAGGTATACCTTCGACTTGATGATTTCCATTCCTCTGGGTATATTCCCAACAGTGGGATGGCTGGGTCGTATGGTAGATCTATTTGCAATTGTTTAAGGAACCTCCATACCATTTTCCATAGAGGCTGCACCATTTTGCAGTCCCACCAACAATGTATGAGAGTTCCTTTTTCTCCGCAGCCTCGCCAGCATTTATCGTTCAGAGTCTTTTGGATTTTAGCCATCCTAACTGGGGTTAGATGGTATCTCAATGTGGTTTTGATTTGCATTTCCCGGATGCTGAGTGATGTTGAGCATTTTTTCATATGTCTGTTGGCCATTTGGATATCTTCCTTAGAGAAATGCCTACTTAGCTCTTTTGCCCATTTTTTAATTGGGTTGCTTGTTTTCTTCTTGTAAAGTTGTTTGAGTTCCTTATATATTCTGGATATTAATCCTTTGTCAGATGTATATTTTGCAAATATTTTCTCCCACTCTGTTGGTTGTCTTTTAACTCTTTTAATTGTTTCTTTTGCTGTGCAGAAGCTTTTTAGTTTGATATAATCCCATTTGTTTATTTTTCCTTTGGTTGCCCGTGCTTTTGGGGTCGTATTCATGAAGTCTGTGCCCAGTCCTATTTCCTGAAGTGTTTCCCCTATGTTTTCTTTAAGAAGTTTTATTGTCTCAGGGTGTATATTTAAATCCTTAATCCATTTTGAGTTGATTTTAGTATACGGTAAGAGGTATGGATCTAGTTTCATTCTCCTGCATATCGATATCCAGTTATCCCAGCACCACTTGCTGAAGAGGCAGTCCCTTCCCCAGTGAATAGGTTTGGTGCCTTTGTCAAAGATCAGATGGCAGTAAGTGTGTGGGTTGATTTCTGGATTCTCTATTCTATTCCATTGGTCAGTGTGTCTGTTTTTATGCCAGTACCATACTGTTTTGGTTATTATAGCTTTGTAGTATAGCTTAAAGTCAGGTAGTGTTATGCCTCCAGCTTTATTTTTTTTGCTGAGCATTGCTTTGGCTATTCGTGGTCTTTTATTGTTCCATATAAATGTCTGAATAGTTTTTTCCATTTCTGAGAAAAATGTCTTTGGAATTTTGATGGGGATTGCATTGAATTTGTATATCACTTTGGGTAGTATGGACATTTTCACTATGTTGATTCTTCCAATCCAAGAGCATGGAATATCTTTCCATCTTCTTGTATCCTCTCTAATTTCTCTCAGCAGTGGTTTGTAGTTCTCATTATAGAGATTTTTCACCTCCTTGGTTAACTCAATTCCTAAGTATTTTATTTTTTTGGTGGCTATTGTAAATGGGCAGGCTTTCTTGATTTCTCCTTCTGCATGTTCACTATTGGAGAAAAGAAATGCTACTGATTTTTGTGTGTTGATTTTGTATCCTGCTACTGTGCTGAAATCATTTATCAATTCCAACAGTTTTTTTGTAGAGGTTTTAGGCTGTTCGATATATAGGATCATGTCATCTGCAAACAGGGACAGTTTGACTTCATCTTTTCCAATCTGGATGCCCTTTATTTCCTTCTCTTCTCTGATTGCTCTGGCTAGTACTTCCAACACTATGTTGAATAGGAGTGGTGAGAGTGGGCATCCTTGTCTAGTGCCTGTTCTTAAAGGAAAAGCTTTCAGCTTTTCCCCATTCAGGATGATATTGGCAGTGGGTTTGTCATATATGGCTTTAATTATGTTGAGATACTTTCCCTCTATACCTAACTTATTGAGGGTCTTTGTCATGAATGAGTGCTGAACTTTATCAAATGCTTTTTCAGCATCTATAGAGATGATCATATGGTCCTTGTGTTTGAGTTTATTAATATGGTGTATCACATTTATTGATTTGCGTATGTTGAACCAACCTTGCATCCCTGGGATGAATCCCACTTGATCGTGATGAATAATTTTTCGTATGTGTTGCTGTATTCTGTTTGCTAGTATTTTAGTGAGGATTTTTGCATCTATATTCATCAAGGATATCGGCCTGTAGTTTTCTTTTTTGGTTATATCTTTACCTGGTTTTGGTATCAGGATGATGTTTGCTTCATAGAATGAGTTTGGGAGATTTGCGTCCGTTTCAATCTTTTGGAATAGTTTGTAAAGAATCGGTGTCAATTCCTCTTTGAATGTTTGGTAAAATTCTGCTGTGAATCCATCTGGTCCTGGGCTTTTCTTTGTTGGGAGCCTTCTGATAACAGCTTCAATCTCCTTTATTGTTATTGGTCTGTTCAGATTTTCTACGTCTTCACGGTTCAGTTTTGGGAGCTTGTGTGTGTCCAGAAATTTATCCATTTCCTCCAGATTTTCAAATTTGTTGGCGTACAGTTGTTTATAGTAGTCTCGAATGATTCCTTGTATTTCAGATGAATCAGTTGTAATATCGCCTTTTTCATTTCTAATTTTTGTTATTTGAGTCTTCTCTCTTCTTTTTTTTGTTAGCCATGCTAATGGTTTGTCAATTTTATTTATCTTTTCAAAAAACCAACTTTTTGATTTGTTGATCTTTTGAATTGTTTTTTGGTTTTCAATTTCATTCAGTTCTGCTCTGATCTTAATGATTTCTTTCCGTCTGCTAACTTTAGGATTGGATTGTTCTTGTTTTTCTAGTTCTTTAAGGTGAAGTGTTAGGTTGTTCACTTGCCATCTTTCCATTCTTCTGAAGTGAGCATTTAATGCAATAAATTTTCCCCTCAATACTGCTTTTGCAGTATCCCACAGGTTTTGGTATGATGTATCATTGTTTTCATTAGTTTCAATAAACTTTTTGATTTCCTGCTTGATTTCTTCTTGGACCCATATGTCATTAAGTAGAATGCTGTTTAATTTCCATGTGTTTGTATAGTTTCCAGAGTTTCGTTTGTTATTAATTTCTAGTTTTAATCCATTGTGGTCTGAGAAGATACATGGGATAATTCCAATTTTTTTGAATTTACTGAGACTTGATTTGTGACCTAATATGTGATCTATCCTGGAGAATGATCCATGTGCTGATGAGAAGAATGAATATTCTGAGGTTGTTGGGTGGAATGTTCTGTAGATATCTGCCAATTCCAATTGGTCTAGAGTCTTGTTTAGATCTTGTGTTTCTCTACTGATTCTTTGCCTAGATGATCTGTCTAATATTGACAGTGGAGTGTTCAGGTCCCCTGCTATTATGGTATTAGTGTCTATTTCCTTCTTTAGGTCTAATAGAGTTTGTTTTATAAATCTGGCTGCTCCAACATTGGGTGCGTACATATTTATGATTGTTATGTCTTCTTGATGGATCAGTCCTTTTATCATTAAGTAGTGTCCCTCATTGTCTCTTTTTATGGTTTTTAGTTTAAAGTCTATTTTGTCAGATATAAGAATAGCCACTCCAGCTCGTTTTTCTTTTCTGTTTGCATGGTAAATCTTTTTCCATCCTTTCACTCTTAGTCTGTGTGAATCTTTATGGGTGAGGTGGGTCTCTTGTAGGCAGCATATAGTTGGGTCCTGTTTTTTGATCCAGTCAGCCAGTCTGTGTCTTTTAATTGGGGAATTTAAGCCTTTAACATTAAGAGTTGTTATTGAAAGGTGTTGATTTATTCCTAGCATTTTATTGGTTGTTTGGTTGTCTTAGGTGTCTTTTGTTCCTTGCTTTCTGATTTACTGTTTGGTTTCTTTGTTTGTTGGTTCCTTAGGTTGTAGATAGTGTTTTTGTTAGCTTGTTTTCTCTTCATGAATGCCATTTTTATTGTACTAGCGGGTTTAGATTTTTCTTAGGTTTTTATGGCAGTGGTAGTTATTTTTCAGGAACCAAACCCAGTACTCCCTTGAGGATTTCTTGTAAGGGTGGTCTTGTGGTAGTGAACTCCCGCAGTTTTTGTTTGTCTGAGAAATATACTATTTGCCCCTCATTTCGGAAGGATAGCCTTGCAGGGTAGAGTATTCTTGGCTGGCAATCTTTGTCTTTTAGTATTTTGAAAATATCATCCCATTCCTTTCTAGCTTTTAGGGTTTGTGATGAAAAGTCTGATGTTAACCTGATTGGGGCTCCCTTATAGGTGATTTGACGCTTCTCTCTTGCAGCTTTTAAGATTCTCTCTTTGTCTCTGAGTTTTGCCAATTTGACTATGACATGTCTTGGAGAAGGCCTTTTTGGGTTGAATACGTTTGGAGATCGTTGAGCTTCCTGGATCTGAAGATCTGTGATTTTTCCTATACCTGGGAAGTTTTCTGCCACTATTTTTTTGAATATGTTTTCAATGGAATCTCCATTTTCTTCCCCTTCTGGAATACCCATGACTCGGATATTTGAGCGCTTGAGGTTGTCTGATATCTCTCTCAGATTTTCTTCCATGTCCTTGATTCTTTTTTCTTTCTTTTTGTCTGCTTGTGTTATTTCAAACAGCCCATCTTCAAGTTCAGAGGTTCTCTCTTCAACTTCGACAAGCCTGCTGGTTAAACTCTCCGTTGTGTTTTTTATTTCGCTGAATAACTTCTTCAGTTCAGCAAGTTCTGCTACATTTTTTTTCAGGACATTGATTTCCTTGTATATTTCCTCTTTCAGATCCTGTATACTTTTCCTCATTTCATCATGATGTCTAGCTGAGTTTTCTTGTATCTCATTCAGTTTCCTTAGAATTATCACTCGAAATTCCTTGTCAGTTATTTCAAGGGCTTCTTGTTCTATAGGATCTAGAGTATGAGATTTATTAACTTTTGGTGGTGTACTTTCTTGATTTTTTGTATTTCTGGTGTCTTTTTTTTGGTGTTTATTCATTGTTGCAGGGGGTTTCGCAGTCCACCGGTTTAAGACTAATGACTAACTAGGATGTTGCTGTGGTTGCCAATTTGGTATGGCTCCCGCCGTGACTGCTCAGTTGGCCTCTAGTGTCTTGTGTGTGTGGTTGCCTCGGGTCTTGGGCTTCTCCAGGGATCCACCTTTCTGGTCAGCTTGTACTCTGCTGGGCTGGTGGATCACGTACCACAGGGTGTGTGATCTCTGTTGAGCTTTCACTTTCTGTACAGGACTTCTCCCCTTTCCGTGTGCTCTGGCCCAGGCTGTTAGATCGTGCAGTGGCGACCCCACCGGGTGTGTGGTTTCTGTCGAGACTCCGCCTCCCTGGCCGCACGTCTCCCCCCTCTGTGAACACTGTGCTGGGCTGGGGCGTGTCTTCTGCACCCCTCGTCTATCAGCTGGGCCTTCAAGACCCTGCTCAGCACCGCCTCGCCCAGGAAGTCTACCAGGTTTCTGCTAGGCACAGACGACCGGTCTCTCTGGGTGCCTTTGTAGCACTGTGTAGATCTTTCTCGGGTCTTGTTCACCTTTGTATCCCCCCGGTATAAACCGAGTCTAGTGCCCGCCTGCAGCCTGCTCTCCGGCAGGTTCAAGCGGACCTGGGAACTCTCCTACCGCACTATTCCCAACCAGAAATTCGTTAGGCTTTTTTTCCAAACTGGTGGTCGCAGAGATGGTATCTGCCTCCCAGTAACAGGAAGTTTACCGGGGCCGGAGTCCAGGGTGTGGTGGAGTGACAGTCGGCCCGCCCGTACTTCCTAGCCCTCCCAAAACTGGTCGGGACGCCCCACACCCCCAGTCCTGCCAGAGAACCGCGGAGGGAGTGGGAGAGGAGGTCGGCCCGCAGGGTCCGGAAAGCCCCGCGCCAGGCCAAGCAAATGGGCTCAGTGATGGCCGAGCAGGGCGGAGCTGCCCGCACCTGGGAAAATGGAGGCAGCACCGGGGTAGTGAGTGGCCTGGTGGTGCAGGCGGAAGCCGCGTGGGCATTCGCCCCCCGAACAGAGCTGTGCCAGGGATCACTCACAGTGCTGTGCCAGGTCGGGCGCTCGCTCTGTCTCTGGTTTGTTGCCTTCCGTGTTCTCGGCGCTGCCGCCTCGGGCTGTTCAGTCGCGGCGCCGCTCGGGCGCTCCCAGGAATCTTCTTTAATGCCGGCCTGAAACCTCGAATCCTGAATGGGGCAGCTGGCCGCCTTCAGTGCGGCCCCAGCCTCCGGGATCCTGGCTGCATCCACAGCAGCCCTGGCGCCGTGTTCCCTGTTTCAAGACTCACTTTTGCAGCTAAGAATCAGTTCTTTTCCTGCTCCACACTTCAAAGCTGTTGCCTGTAAATGAGGCAGCCTCTCCTGCCGGGGGCAAAGTGGCGTTGAGCCCCCACGACCGGCCAGCAGCAGCAGTCCTCCCTTAAGAGATGGCCAGAGGAAGGTCCACAAGTTTCCCGGCTGCCTGAGGCCCAGTGGCCACCTTTTCCACCTCAGCTACTCCGCGCCAGCCGCCGCAGCCGCCGCCATCTTGAAACTCTCCCAGGGGCAGAGTCTATGCCTTCTTGATGGTATTGTTTAGCTATTTTGTCTTTGCTGATTTTTGACTGTTCTATCAATCACTGAAAGAAGTGTTATAGTCACCAATAGCTATAATGTAGTTCTTTTCTCATAGCCTTTGATATACTTCTTTGTGAGTATTACATTTTTTGTGCAGTTTGAGGGTGTGCCTGATACTGGTTTGTCAGTTTATATATAAATTTAGAGATTCTCCAGCTCTTTCCTCTTGGGGATTCTCTCATTCTCTCTAGCTTTCAATGGCTTTATTTTGTAATTTTCTGGCTTGAAAAAAAAATGGGATTATTTCAGAGTTTAGTCCCCAACATTATCCCAAAGTTTTACATCTGGTAAAGCAATGAGAATAAAAAGAGTAAAAATAAGAAACTCTTCTCCCGCATGCACTTCACCTAACAGAGACTCCTTTAATCCATTATTTTATCTAAAGGAATAATATTTCTCACAGAGCTTTTGCCTATGCCACTGGCTCAGCAGCAGGTATACAGCTTAATGACTGGATCTGGCCTTGGCACAGGGTTGCCAGAGAAAAAAGAAGATAAAGAGGTTTCCCCTACCTTCTCCTGCTGGTAGGAGACCTTATTCCTGGCCTTATGGCTACAAAGATGTGTTTTCCTGGTAAGTTTTACTGAATGTGCCTGCTATGCAGTTTCACATTCAGATAGTATTTGGGTCAAGGCCTAGGAGATAAAGGAGAAAAAGATAGTAAACATCACCAACATATAGAGGTTTCTTCAAGTTTTTATTATCCTTCAATCCACTATTATTCAGAGGCCTCAGAGGTGATTTTTTGTTTGTATTTTATCCAGAGTTCTAAATGTAACCACTGCAGAAGACAGACTGCTTTGCACTTAATCAATCTTGGCCAGAATCAGAACCTTACTACCACTATCTTTTTTAAGCATTTGTTATATTCAATTAGGCATTGTTGTTTCATATGCTATGTTTCACAACAGATTGAACAAACATCATTTACTTCAACCGTTTATGGTATCCAAAAAAACTTTTTGTGAAGATGAAAGTGTTATATAGATATAACATTTTATATGTCCTATCCAACAAGGTAGCGATTATCTTCATGTGACTATTAAGTAATTTAAATTTAGGTAGTACTGTTGCAAACTGACATGACTGACTCCATCTTTGTCCCAGTTGTAAAATCATCTAAATGCATTTCTTCACTCTGTAGCTCTGTGGTCACAAGCCTGTTCCTATGTTAGCAAGAAAACCACAGACTGCCAGCTCTTTCCTATGTAGATGAGAAACAGAGTTGCTCTCTAAAGCAGACCCCTACTCAAGTAACCACACTTCCTGCCCTTACACCCTGGTGTGATAAATACCCTTACCCAAAAAGCTTCTTTACCTAGGTTTAACTCACAACCACAGTAACCTAGTTAACCATTCATTAGAAGATCCCCGATTTAGGAAACTCTGCCTGAAGACAGGTAGAGGAGCCGATAAAAATGGCTTAACCTGCTTATTTTGGCTTCCATAAACCAGCTTGCTTGCCCTTTCAGAACATCCTGTATGCCAAACAGGATGCGGTTTTTGCTTTTATAAACCCTTCCCTAATGAGGCTGGGGGCTGCTCTCTGACCAGGCTTTCTGGGGAAACAGCAAGCTGGTTGAGAAGTAAAATCCCTAATTCCTGACTTTAACAGTGAGTGTCTGCTGTTATTCACTTGGGGCATGCACCAAAGAACAGTAAACTGAGGAACTGGATTTCTAATCTTATTTAATTTTAATTAATTAAATGTTACAGTTAAATAGCCACACATTGACACTGGCTAATACTGAGAAGTGAAACTCTGTCTTGCACCTGAATTATAACACTTCTGAAAAATAATTGTTACGGCTCATAAAAACTTTCAAGAATGAGGTAATTTAGCACTATAAATCACTTCATTCTGTGATTCAAACACTTAATTAACATAAAGAGGTTCCCTATGTTGTGCCATCTATCTGCATAACACAGAAGAAATTCAAACCTTGACTTTTCTCTTTAGGGCAATGAAGTTATTCCAAATAGAAAGATTGCTATAACTAAAGAACTTTTGAGATTCCTTTCACATCAGTTTACTATTGAACCAGCAGAGGAACAATGTAGCAGAACTATAAGTTCGAGTACAAATTACCATATTTTGCTATTCAGTGCTTCCATCTGTGTTTCATGGAGCCACTCTTAAAGCATGCCAGTCTGTACAGAGCAAGGAATATGCCAGAGTTCAGAATAACAGCCACTTAGTCTTTTATAAGGTTTTACACTTCTGGAGGGAAGGGTTTAAGTAGCCTGGAAGTACATCAGTCTTTAAGATATTCTCTTGTCATTTAGGAAGTTTTCTTTTCTGTACAACACTTGCATTATTTTGTTTATTTCTTAATATTTCATCAGCCTTGGCCAAGGTTTATAGCAGCAGAATTGTCTACAGCCAACCACAATGAGGCATCAGTTATTTTTCTGCTATCCTATTAATTCTGCTTTATCCCTTAATGCCCACGTCATCTCATCTCAGTGAATTGTCTTCAGTTCCTCAATTCTGTTTTATTTATCAAGCTCTTTAGAAACTTTATTAATTGGATGGCTCCCCTATAATTATGTCAATTACTCAATCTCTATAACTATCAAAGTGTTTTGTGTACAAATGCAAAAAAAGAAAAAATAGCCAAAAAAAACCCCAAAAAACCCTCAAATTAGCTTTTACAAATCAAGAAAGTATGTGACCAAAAAATAACAATGATGTGTCAAATATACAAAACAGTGTAAGAGCAGAGATGCAGTTTGGTTTTAGGGACAACTAGAATTAGGCCATGATTTGTCAAGGGTATTCTTTCCTTTGTCTTTCACCACAACATTATGTACACGTTGATTTTATGCAGAACAGATTCCTTCACTAATTGCGAAACATAAAACTGAAAGGTGCCAGTATAACATTCCCTCTATAATAACAATGACCATTGGGATTTGCCTCAGCATCTTTGGGCCAGTGATGACTTATTGTCTGATGCACAGTGTCTGTAAATGGAAGGGAAGGTCCTATAATTTGTCCACTTTGAGTCACCTGACTCCCCTTGGAAGAATTAATTATTTTAGGTAGTTATATAATATACAAAATGTCAGCTTCCTAGATACCCAGGTAGGTGGTGATAGCTGTTATTTCTCCAGAGAACAAAGGAGAGCATTCTAGGAAAACAAATCTATAGATGTCCCCTAAATACATTAAGAATAGGATAGCCTTAGAGGAACATGGCACTGCACATGTGGTCTTCAATAACTCTTAAGAGTAAGTCTAAATTCATTATTATTATTTCTAACTAGGCTTCCTAGCATGTTTATCTTCTAAGCACCCTCTGTATTGCAGGAATACTAAATGGGTCCTTGAATGTTGAAATCTCTCACCTTTAACACATTAAGAATGATGTTTCATCTACCAGGGATAACCTACTCCTTTCTGTTCCTACATCTGTCTAATCCTTACTTATTCTTAAATTATATATATATCAATTTCTCTAGAAAATTCTTCACATTTCTCTGTAGAGAGATCAGTTCTCTGAAGTCTCTTCTCTGTTCCATATCCCTGTATTTCCCCTTGTAGTGATTCACTTGCCATAATGTAATTTCCTATTCACTATCTCCAGTGACATTTTTTTCTGTTTTATCTCCAAAACCATGAATGGCCAATAGAATTAAATAAGTATTTGTTAAGAAAAAAAATGGATTGTGGGACTTGATCAATATAAATGACAATAGCAATTTTACTACAATTTTACTACTGTTTTTGATGCAATCCTTACTATAATTCTATTTAAGATCAAGCTATCTTTTAAGAAAAGGAATCAAAATATTGTTTATATTAAACTTGCAAAACATGCCTTGTTTTCTTCAGAGAGAAATATGAGAAAAGAATAAGAATTAAAATGTATTTGACAATGGAGCAATAAAGACTTTAACAGTAACAGCTGTTTTATAAAATCACTGCAAAAATAGAAAATCCAAAATTATCTTGAATCAATAGACCATAATTTAAATACATTTATTTATAGTGTTATAACAAATTACAAATAATTTGGAAGATCTGATTCTTTGGTTGTAAAAATTCTTGTGTTTTTAAAATATCTGTGACATTTTCTCTAATCACACGTAAAATACATAATTCTTTAAAAATACTGTGCAAATAGTTCTCCTGGGATCATAATATATTTTTAAACTTTGTTGGCCATTATTGTTTCTCATCTTAAACATTTGTAATAGAGTTTCTGAGGTCTTAAAAATCATTTGAATATCAAATTGAAATGTTTTAAATTTAAATATTTAAAACGTATTATTTTAAGCAGGTTTTTGTTGCATCTGTGCATCTTAGTTTGCCTTGTGCTGCTATAACAAAATACTTGAGACTGGTTAATTTATATATGACAGAAATTTGGGCCGGCCCCTTACTCGGGAGAGTGCAGCTCTGGTAGCGCTGAGGCCGCAGGTTCGGATCCTATATAGGGATGGCCTGTGTGCTCACTGACTGAGCGTGGTGCAGACCACACGGAGCAGACGGTTGCGATCCCCTTACCAGTCAACAAAAAACTAAAAATCAAAAGAGAAATTTATTTCTTACAGTTCTGTAGGCTGGAAAGTTCATCATCAAGTGACCAGCATCTGGTGTCTGGTGAGAGCCTTCTTGCTGCATCCTCCCATGGTGAAAGGCAGAGGGCAATTTGGGACAAACCTTGTGTCCTCACATGGCAGAAGGGCAGAAGGGCAAGAAATGCCAAACTGTTCCCAAAGCCCTCTTGACCTGAACACCTCCCAAAAGGCCCCACCTCCCAAACCTGTCTCATTTGGGATTAAGTTTCCAACGATTAAATTTTGGGGGATACATTCCTACCACACTGGTGTGTTTTTATTTCTGGGCTTATGTGTGTGAAAAAGTGACTATCATGAGGTCCTAATTATTAAAACTTACTTCTGAGTGTTTTTATTTTTATTTTTTTTAATCCAGTGTGGGTTCCAAGAATCTCTCTCATGTTGTATGTTTTTTTGTAAATATCTGGTAATCTCCCATTTCATAGATTCCAACACTTTTTACTTCAGATTTATATTAGGGTTAAGTTTGAAGTTTTAATTTTCCTTAGAATCTTGGCTATGACAATTTTACATATCTCCTACTTGAGGTAATAGGCCAAGTTTCCAGCTTTCCTTTTACTAGGGAGTTTAAATTTACATGGTTCCAGCTCATGTGCACTTGAATTATGTCACTTCTCCCTTCATGCGTATTAAAACCCACACTTTTGGCTCCTAATACCTGTTTGTATGGTTGAGTTTCCTCTGAAAAAGTATATTTGTCCTTATAACAAAGTAATAATACAATAAAAGTATAGAGAAAATGGTCATTTATGCAAGAACTGGCTTTCTTAAATTCAGGATTAAAATTAAATTGCTTTAAACGTTTGTTTTCTGTGGGCTATATTTCAAGTAATAATTCTATATTTCTTTCTCTTGCCTTTTCTTTTTCTTAGGTTTTAATAAAAAACTCAGTCCAAGAGCAGTATTTGATTAATTTAGAAATTGTGCAAAAACAATGTAATTAGGGACCTAGACAATTTCTAAAAAGTTCTCATTTCCCTCTCACACAGTGGGAGATAAACCAGAAAATCACTTTGACATTGATATATAGCCTAATCTTTCACTTAAAAATATGAAAATTTCATTTTTTTCAAAAAACCAAATGTGGAAAGACACAAAATGTGATTATATATTATATGAGCAGAACTCAACTTTCATCAATTTACAACAATGGCACTAAGCAAGTTACATATATATATTATCAACTTTTATCACATAAATCAGTCTGAAGAATTCTTTGTCTGTAGTAAGGCTTTGCACAGGTCCTTTTCCCATCTTTAAGCATTTTCTCAACTCTAGGACAGTACCAATACAAATTAGAAATGTAACTGAATCCATAAATAAATGAACAATAAAGAGATAGAGAAAGAAAGAAACAAACAACAATCACAGTAATACATTGAACATTTAGAAAACTAGAGGTGGAAAAGTCGGGGGGGAAGGAGGGGGAGATAATGAGGAATTGGTCAACAGACACAAACAATGATTGCGTACTGTAAAGATGAATAAGCTAACTAAATTGATCTAACCTCCACACATTGTACACAATTATTGAAAATCAATATTGTACCCCACATGCATGTATAATAGAAAAAAGAAAAAGAAACGTCAGTTCATGGAAAAAGAAGATTGTTTGGAGTTAAGCTGATGCATGATGAGAGAGCAATAATGAGCAAATTATCTAAATAAAAGAGAAAGCCCAGTGACCATAAAGAAGTTATTTATTTCATATCACTCAGTTTCATCAGAAAAACTTCTTACAACCTTTGTAAAAAAAACTCCCATTCAACTCTATATGTTTAAATATGGTTCATTGTTATCATGTATGTTAAGTAAAATTTGTTTTTGTCTTTCTCACTACAGTGCTAGTTCCATGAGTGAATGGATTTATCTTGTTCAACAGTGTTGTAAACATCAAGAAAAGTGCCTGGCATTATTAAGTTTTTCATGAATATTTGCTAAGTGAATGAAGTGAAAAAATAAACAAATTAAAAATGCCACTATTAGGGGCCGAGCCCGTGGCGCACTTGGTAGAGTGCTGCGCTGGGAGCGCGGCGACGCTCCCGCCGCGGGTTCGGAATCCTATATAGGACTGACCGGTGCACTCACTGGCTGAGTACCGGTCACGAAAAAAAAAAATAAATAAAAATAAAAATAAAAAATAAAAATGCCACTATTAAAATATACAAGTTTGGGGCCGGCCCGGTGGCTCACTTGGGAGAGTGCAGCACTGGTAGTGCCGAGGCCACAGGTTCGGATCCTATATAGGGATGGCTGGTGCGCTCGCTGGCTGAGCGCGGTGCGGACCACACCGTGCCAAGGGTTGCGATTCCCTTACCAGTCAAAAACAAACAAACAAACAAACAAACAAAACAATTTGTAATACTTTCTGAGAGCATTCCAAAAGGATATTTAAAGAAATATATTGAATAATGGCAGTATCATTAGAATAAATAGATAGCATTCCATGAGAAATAAGGATATTTTAAAATTCATAAAGTTTATATATATATATATATCTTCATATATATATATAAAGTGTGTGTGTGTATTTATATTTTATATAAATATTTATATAAAGTGTGTGTGTGTATATGTATGTATATATACACACATATTACCGATAATATAGTGTCTTAGTCCATTTGGACTGGTATAAAAAATTACCATAGACTAGGTAGTTTATAAAAAACAGAAATTTACTTCTCACTGTTCTGGAGGCTGGGAAATCAAAAATTTAGATGACAGTGTCTGGTGAGAGGCCACTTCTCATAGATGGCTCTTTCTAGCTTTGTTCTCACATTGAATAAGAGGCTTAGGACTTAGCACTCTGGGGACTCCTTTATAAGGGAACTAATTTCATTCATGAACAGTCTGTCTTCATGACTTAATTGCCTACCAAAAGTCCCATCTCCTGATATCATTATCTTGCGCATTAGGATTTCAACATATGGATTTGGGGAGGACACAAACATTCAGGTAATAGTATATATGCACATACCTAGATGTTTATATATGCATCTCACACTCTCTCCCCATAAATATATGTGTGTGTGTGTGCGTGTCTCTCTCTCTGTCTCCATATATATATATATATATACATATATATGTCTGTGTGTGAAGTCTTATCATTTCACCCATCCCAGAATATAGACTTGAATATGAGTATATTTGATGCATCAATTCTCTTGACAGAATCTTGTCGTTCCAATGGTATTGCATGGTAAATTACCACAGATGCAATGAAACTGTCTATAAAAATAAGAGTACCAATAGTAGAACACCAATACTTATTTATCAATAAATCAAGGGATATTATGTGAAAGAATTTTTATTATGCAATTCACTATAATATGGTTGGAATTTTAAAGGCTCTAGATTATATCTTAACTTCATATTACCTTTGGTGAGTTATAATTATCATTTACACCAACATTTGAATATGATAGGAAGAATTTATTATTATTATTATCATTATTATTATTTTGACCAGTAAGGGGATTGCAACCCTTGGCACAGTGTGGTCTGCACCATGCTCAGTCAGTGAGTGCACCAGCCATCCCTATATAGGATCCGAACCTGTGGCCATGATGCTATCAGCGCTGCACTCTCCTGAGTGAGACACAGGAATGGCCCTATAGGATGAATTATTTAAGCAGAAGATAAAAGCGTAAACATATAGGAAGTTATTAAAAACTTAAAAATATCAAAAGACTTTTTTAAATACTGGAATGAAACTAAAATGTCTCGTGGGTCGAAATCATAAAAGTAAGGAAAATCATCATGATATCCAAGAAACTACAATACAGTTAATAAAATGATAATTTAAAAACAAAATAACAATCAGGACATATTGAAAATGGAAAATTATAATCGGAAGATGAAAGTAATACAATATAAAATATTATTTGACTGACAGAGTGTATGTGACAGTCATTAGCAACTTAATTCTATGAATTTATTACTTTGAGCAGTACCACGATTCTTCAATTATTATAGCCTCTTAGTATAAACAATGATTTTATGGAGTCTTCTTTATGTTATCTCAAACCAAACTAAACATAAAATAAAACAAATAGATATGTTTTATTTTAATAAAAATAGTCAAACTTATGAGATCATTACTAGCACTCTTTTCCAATACCAAAGTTTGAATATATTGTTTGTTTGATAATTTTTTTTTTTAACAGGAAGACTATTACTTCTATCTGATGGACTTACAAAGTGGATAAAGGTCTTGACAATGCCACAGAGCACAAGAAGGCTATTTTATTGTATTACACAGAAAAATATTTGTGCTATTCTAAGCTTTTGAAATTTATATTTTAATTATTAAAATTCTAACTACATGCTCACTTTCTTTTATAATTTGTATTTGTAATGATTGTTTGCAATTTTTAAGAGGACTGCCCCCCAAATTGGATAAACATTAGCCTTTATTAAACCTGATCTTCCCTTCCTCAGCTCTTAGCATTCTTTCCTTGATCATTCCAGTTATTCTAGTTTGCTTGCTTTTCTTCAAGCTTGATAACCAGGTTTCCACATCAGGGAATTTACATTTGCTGCTTCCCTGTTTCTTCCACTAGACTAATCTTCTGTGGATGCCTGTATGCCTCACTGCCCTCTTTGTTAGAGGTCTTCTCAAGCATCACCTCTTCAGAAAATCTTCTCTGACAATGTGAACCAAAACAGTAACTTCCATTACTTTCCATATACTTTCTATTATTTTTTCCTTATAATACTATTATTACTTAACATATTACCTGTTAATCTGTTAATTATATTTCTGGGAATTTATATTATAGAGTATAAATTCTATAACAAGCTATTTCTGTGTTTTATTCACTTCTATAACTTTATAAAAGTGCTAAACACAGTCATCGTTCAATAAGTGTTTGTTGAACAAATGAATGAATGCAATATTATTAGCTACTCTTATTAAAAAAAAATAAAACAAACTGAAAGTTAAAGATAGAGTAACTTATAATTTAAGAAGCTGGTAAGTGGTAGAGCCAAAATTCACTAAGAGACTTTTTACTGTTTTGGACTCTGAAGATTAGCTCATAATGTCAAAGCATCATTTTACTTTAAAAAAAAAATCTTTAAAAATAGTCTCAAGTTTGAAAAGTGAAATACATGTTGTTGTTAAGTTATTAAAGCTTGACATTTATTGGTTCAGGTTTTAACAGTGCAATAAAGTATTAAAAGATGAAAAAATTTGTAAATAAATGTTGGTTTAGCCTTTTTGAGATAAAGGATGAAACCATTGTGTAACGTGGAACATTTGCTTCTAAAACAAACTGCAGAGAAAGCTACTCTTTAAAGGCCTCTTAAATTTAAAAATGCTACTATTAAAAGGGTATAATAAATGTAATATCAAACAAAATACATACTTCATTAAAGATGAAATACAGTGAGGAAATGAAGGTATGGGGAAATATTTAATTTAATATATATATACAATAAAGATTACAATGCTAAATAAAGTTTTTAACCCATTAAATTACCAATTCATCATATAAAACTTGAAAAGCACATTCCCATGAACTGCTGGTGTCTCTGTAAAGGGATTGACAATATCTATTTACTCTTTGATCTAGTTCAGTCTGATTCAGGTACTAAAGCGTTAAAAAAAAATACCAAATTCAGAGCACAAAATGCACATTAAATAGTATATTACTAAAAATCTGAGCAAAATATAAAGGTGTGAGACATGTTAGAAAATTAATGAAGTTTTTACATGGTTAAATGAATGTTTCAAAAGGTTTACGCTGCAAAATTAGTTTTAAATTTATTGTGATTGAAATGAAGCAAAAGCAAATACTTTCTGGAAGAACCCAGGTTCAAACTAGACTTCAAAGTGTCCTTCCAGATAAAGTTCCAGGAAAACAATGAGTTCACAATTAAATATTAAAAGAAAAAGAATACATAAACAAGGCACTGTCTATGGCAATTAGTAGAATGATACATCAAGAAAAGATTTCAGATTATGAAATCATCAGATATAAAATATTAAATCATAATATTGGTATGTTAGAAATAAGAAATGATTTTTAAAATTGGAGAAAATATGCTACTAAATAGTTTTAAAAATAATAAAATGCCTGGAAACAAAAGTAAAAATCAGCAACAAACATTTTAAAAATAAAATTATGTACATGATATAATTTATAATATCAAAATCATTAAATATTTAGGATTAAATATTATAAAAAATACAAAAGACCTCTCTATGGAAAACAACATTATTGAATGGTACTGGAAAAGAAATATGAATGGATGCATACATCATATTCCTGTATTTTAAAACTCAATATTTAAAGTATTATTTCTCTCCAGATTATTGACTGATTTGGTGAATTCAAAATAAAATTTTCACCAGATAAATTAACAAGCTGATCATAAATTTTTTAAGGAAATGCAAAGAATCAGTGACAATTATAACACTCTTGAAAAGTATACTAAGTTGGAATTACTCAATGAGGTGTGAAGGCTGTACAAATACAATTTTTGAGATAGAGTAATACTGGACTAAGAACAGAAAATGTAGACCATTGATGAAATGGAGTACAAAGAAACAGATCCACACATGTTTAATTACTTGTTTTAAAGGAAAGATGTCACTGAAAGCCAGTAAGGAAAGATAACCTCTTCAAAAAATAATGAGGGGTTAATTACATGCTTATATTTTTAAAAATTCCAGATGGATCTTATATACACGTATGAAAGACAAAACCATTAAGACTTCTAGAATTAAAATAAAAACTTCTATTTCTCAAATGGAGTCAATAGATTATGAAAAAGGAAGTCAAAGAATGGCAGAAAATATATGGAACATGTATAAATGACAATGAACTTCCATGAAAACAAAATTAAAAGAAGGATGGATAATACAACAGAAATATTTTGGGCAATACTGTATGGCAACTGAATCATACAGGCCTTTGGTAAAAGAGGATAACCAAATGTCTAATAAACATATGAAAATGAGCCTTAGTGTCACCATCAGGATAACACAAGTTAAAACCCATGACACCCAACTACACATGAAGTGACAAATATTAAAAAGACTGCCTGACAAAATGTGTTCCCAAGTATGTAAAGACAAAATAATTTTATTTTTAACTTTTTTATTAAAACATAATTAATTATACATATTTGTGGGGTACATATTTGAATATCAATATCTGTATACAATATGCATCATTACAAAACATAATCAGAAAGAGGACAAATTGGTACAAAGACTTTAGAAAATTATTTGTCATTGCCTATCTATTTCCATATTTCCAAGCAGATTCATTCCTAGAACTTTGTCCCACCTCCAGAAAATGTTTTCAGTTCCACCAAAAGATAAGTACAGGAATGTTCAGTGTGACATCATCTATAATATAGAAATCCTGAGAAAAAATCCCATCAATAGGAGAATGGACAGACAGATAATGATGTACTTGTCTAAGGGAATACTATACAGCAATAAAAACAGTAAACCACAGGTACAAGCTAAAATGTAGATAAATCTAATAAGTATTTTAAATGAAAAGGCCTTATGCAAAAATATTTTTGTATAATCAAATTTTTATAAATTTTAAAACTATCAATACAATTTTATTGCATAAGACCCAGTATGGTAATTAAAGATGAGAAGGAAAGGGGTGAGATATATGGACAGGGGTAGGCCAAGGACTTCTGAGTACTGGTGAAGTAAATTTTTAATTTAGATGTCATTTGCATGTTTTTCTCTTTGTTATAATTTATTCGCTGTATAGTTAGTTTCTTTTTTTACTTTTTTCTGATGTAAATTATGCTTTTTAAAAATTTATATTTCTTTTTCATTTATTTCTTTTTTAAATTTATTTTTAATTGAAACTTGATTGATTTTACATATTTATAGGGTACAGAGCTCACTCTTGGTATTTGTGTGCAGTATGTGATAATCAAAAGATTGTTATTAGCATGTTCGTTATTACAAATTGTGATTATTCTTTGTATTCTTAACCCAATTTCCGCCTAACCCTTCTCCCCCTGCCCCTTTCCCACTACTAGTAACCATAGGTCTGTTCTCTACTTCTGAAAGTTCAATGTATTATTACGGTCTTTCTATTTTTCTTTCTTAGCTTCCACTTATAAGTGAGGACATGCAATAGCTCTCTTCCTGTGCCAGCTTATTTCACTTTACATAATTTTCTCTGAGTTCATCTATGTTTCTGCAAATGGCAGTATTTCACTCTTTTTTATGACTGAGTAGTACTCCATCGTGTATATATACCACAATTTCTTTATCCAGTTATCTTTCGATGGACATTTAGGTTGGTTCCATATCTTGTCTATTGTAAATAGAGCTAATGAATATGGGAGTTCAAGTATCCTTTTGACGTGATGAGTTCTATTCCTTTGGATATATAACCAGTAGTGGGATTGCTGGATCATATGGCAGTTCTATCTGTCGTTGTTTGAGAAACCTCCACATTGTTTTCCATACTGGCTTTGCTAATTTACAGTCCCACCAACAGTGTAGAAGTATTACCCATTAAATTATACTTTAATTAGAAAATATAACAACAAAGGCAGAAAGCATATACGTGAACTGGAAATTTTTTCAATAAATTATACAGATACCACATGTAATGGTAAAGAGAAAAAAATAAGAATGAAACTTTAGACAGATTTAGGATTCCAGGAGAGGTTTTAACATGTAAGCTGGGTTTAACAACAAGAAGACAAATAAGAAGAAAGAGAGATCAGATGGGAAGAAATGAATACATGAAGAAATAATGTTAGATTTGAATGATGATGTCTTTCAAAAAGAAAAATATTAACCCAAGATTAGGATGATGAGAAAAGAAAGTGTTAAATATGTGTGTAAATGATTAAAAACTGAGTATAAAACAGTATTAATAATCTTTTATAGATTAAAATAAGATTAAATGCAAAATATGTTATAAGATCAGCATTAAACTGGAAGGATCAATTAGTTTTAAATAGTTCTAAGATAATAGTTTGATTAGAAAAAGGAAAAAAAAAAAACACTACGTTTATACTTGGACTTGGATACATTAATGCCTTAGATGTGGTTCACCAGGGACAGTGTAAGAGAATCTTGAGAAAAGAATTCCTGGGGACATGCTTTTCAATGGAAATATCTTTGTAGAAAACCTTTAGCAGAAGAGGTAAACACATCAGTGAGAGAGAGAAAAATCCAAGAAAGTGCTTTCTGTCAGGCAAAGTTTCACACATGATAGCTTCAGCCTGATTTCACAGGGACTCTAGGTATAAGAGGAACTCAGAATTGTGACCTGAGACAAGGGGGCTAGAATCTTCATACTACCTCACCTGTGACAAATTGATCTGGGGATGCCCAGGGGATATAAATCTCCAGGTACTCTTGTGTCTTTCGTAGGTACAGGCAAAGAAGATTCCAGCAGCCTGAGGTCAGTACTCCAACAAAGTGCTGCAATTGCTGGTAATTGGAAATGAAGGGCAATGGGAGTGTGGTGGTTTGTGGGATGTTAAAAGTTTCAATGAGAGGATTTGTGCAGAATATTGATATCCATTACACACCTAACTGCCTTAAATTTGCTCCAACCTGTCACAGATTCTTCGAGAATGTTCCTCACAATATGTAGAAAGAACTGTGAAGAGGAGTTTGAAGGGAGAAGCTACATTTCCATTTTCTACAATTGTTCTCAAGGCTAAAACTGATTTTCAACAGTTCGCTCCTCTACTGCCCAGTCTAGATTGCCTACTGCATTCACTAGCATCCCTGCAGGTCTGTGTGCTTTGCCTACATAGTGACTCACAGGTACACACACTCTTTCAGTCTGTGGTTGCTGTGATTGCCAATTCACAGTTTAAACTGGGCATGGGAATCACTGAGATGCCCCCATGGATCCTTTGTTTCTAAACGGTCTTCTTACTTGTCTCATCAACTAGCAATAACCGTACCTCCTCATTCTGATAGGGTCAATTATACCTGCCGGAATAATTATTAATTTAATTATCTGCTGATTAACTAACACAAGGAAATCAAGTGACCAACTGGCAGCCATAGATTTTATTTTAGTAGAAATCATTATGTGTCTGTTTGGGGAAATGTCGTAGTATGGAACAAGGAGAACTTAAAATTGTGGTAACAGGAAGAAAAACTCCCCTAAGTGGTTGTTTGAGATTGATGATGAAAGGAGAACCTCATATTCCCACCTCAGGGTCCCTGGATATGTGTATTCTATCTCACTCAACTCCATGTAACAACTATTGGTTCAAGGTACGTACCGAATAATGCTGCTGTGAACAGTTTTCTGTGGACATATGTGTAGCACAGCTCTCTGAGTGGCCTTGAACCAACCCAGTTCTTCATTTCTTGCTTGTAATTCTCAAGAATAACTTTAGCATGTTCTGGGAATGCAACATCTTGAAATAAGGAAGAACTGACTAGGGCACCAGTCCTAGAAACAGGATGTCCTACAATGCTTTAGCCCACCTAGCTATGTGGTTCCTGGAGTAAAAACCCCTGGGTGGGCTACTTTCCACAGTGTCTCAGCTGTGGTGCAAGTGAGGTATGTGCAGATAAGATTCTATCTGCCTTGGGCAGCTTTCCTGAGCTTTGCTGGGCGGGGGGAGGAGCGAGCTCAACATAAATTTTAGGCTTCTACTGTCCCTTGCTTCCTATCCATTAGCAATAAGGTTGTTTCACTTAATTTGTCGTTTGAGTGTTCTCTCTCAACAGACTCATGCAAATAGTAGCAATCGCAGCCCAAGAGGCAGTTGGCTGAAGAATAATATTGCGTGTATATGAAGGTATTTCAAAAAGTTCATAGAAAGATTTTTATTATCTTTTAGTTCTATTTTTCCATGAATTTTTTGAAACACCTTCATTTATTAATATATACTAACATAATATATACCATATATGCTAACATAATACACATTAACATATATTGATAATATTATATATGATGCACACGAGTCTTTTATAAAATATACAACATTAAAATAGTTTCTGCCACTCTTTAGGTCTTTAGATCTTTTCACTTTATTAATTGGATCATTTGAAGTACAAAAATTTTAATTTTAATATACTTCAGATTATCTTTTTTTTGTTGTTATTGTGCTTTTTGTGCCATCTCTAAAAAAATCATTTTCTACTATAAATAAATGAAGATTTATTAATAAGTTTTCTATGAGCAATTTTATAGTTTTAACTCTTACATTTAAATCTATCCATTTTGAATTATTTTGTGTGCATAGTGTGAGATATGGGTCCAACATCACTCCTTTCATTGGATATTCAGTTGGCTCAGCACCATTTGCAGAAAAGAATACTCTTTCCACATTGAATAATCTTTGTTTAAAATGAATTAATCATAGATATAAATTTTTAGAGTTTGATATATTAAATTTCTTACTATTTCTTGTTCCTGTTTCATTTCTAAAGGACAACTGTTAAAGTATTAAGCAAATGGGAGAAATGAGAGAATTATTACCACATGAAAATACCTCAAAATATTTGGGAAAAATACTAAATTAAGTGTTTATTTCTGGTAATATAAACTCATTTTCACCATTGAAACATTTTCTTTTGAAATAAATACAAATGATTCAAAAACCAACTGAAGCTTATAGAGGAGCGATAATGAACTTAAAAGAATGCTTATTTTATGGAATATTCACCTACGATTATAAAAAATTATAGTAAGAAATATAACCCAAGTAATATATTTTCTTACTCTATTACCCATAAGTTTCAATGTGCTCACTTTTTATGTAACTGTGCGTACATATTATTTAAGTCTGTGATTACGTAGCTTAATTTTGTTTTTTTTTTTAGAATAATTAAACTATGACTTTTTTTGTTGTGGAGAATCAATTTTATTTACATGTAAATTTGCTTTTTCCAGGAAAGAAACTGTAAATGCAAGATAAAGACAATGTATCTTCAAGTCTAAAACAGCAAATACAAAAAATGAAGAAAATTGAATTGTTTCCAACATTCTTATGAAAATTTATTATCCTTAGCCAGCAGATTTTCTGAATACTGAGTTATAAATGCATACACAATGGTTTGAGACAATAATTCTAAGATGAATATGGTAAATATATCAGGGCAATAAATTATTAAAAACAGCACATTTCAATCCATGTATTACACAAAACAGCTATTGTTTTCCCTCATCGATGTACTTTCTGAGTTACTAGCTCCATTAGTCAATGAGTTATTAGAATATGCATCATTATTTACACTGTACATTATCTCAATAAATGATGCAGATAAAGAGCTAACAGCATTCTGTCCCACAGTAGTACCAGCAGAGCAATTAAAAATTAAGGTTGTCACAAAAGACACAGTTTCAATCCATAGTACGCTGGGAGGTCCTAAGTACATAGAATGTTTAAGCTAGAAAGGTCCTGTGATGAGATCTAAAGTGATATAACCTTATTGAATAGAAGATTAAAAATTTAAGAGGCACTGACTTCCTCAAGTGTCTATTTACAGTACCTGAGCTAGAACTAGAATTAACATTTGTTGTAAGTACAAATAGGCATCCTAGCACTCTCAATGACAGATTTTAGTTATAGGCATACCTCATTCTATTGTGCTTTGCTTTGTTGCGCTTCCCAGATACTGTGCTTTTTACACGTTGAAGATTTGCAGCAAAACTGCTTTGAGCAAGTCTGTCAGTGCCATTTTTCAAGCAGCATGTGCTATTTGGTGTCTCTGTTTTGATAATTCTCACGATATTTGAAACTTTTTTATTATTTTATGTGTTATGGTGATCTATCATCAGTGATCAAGGATATTACTATTGCAATTGTTTTGGGGTGCCACAAACTGCATATATATAAATGGCAAATTTAATTGATAAATTTTGTGCGTGTTTTGACTGGGCCATCAACCTCCCTATTCCCTGAGACACAACAATATTAAAATTAGGCCAGTTGATAACCTTACATTGGCTTCTAACCGTTCCAGTGAGAGGAAGAGTTGCACGTCTCTCACTTTAAACCAAAAGCTAGAAATGAGTCAGCTGAGTGAGGAAGGCATGTAGAAAATGAGATAGGCTGAAACCTATGCCTCTTGTATCAAACCAGTTATGCTGTGAATAGAAATAAAAAGTTCTCGAGTGAATTAAAAGTGCTACTCCAGTGAATACATAAATGAGACAAATGTGAAACAGCTTTATTCCTAATATGGAGAAAGTTTTAGTGGTCTGGATAGAAGCAAACCAGTCACAACATTCCCTTAAGCCAAAGCCTAATCCGGAGGAAGGCTCTAACTCTCTTCAATTCTTTGAAAACTGAGAGAGATGAGGAAACTGCAAAAAAAGTTTGAAGCCGTAAGAGGTTGGTTCATGAGGTTTAAGGAAAGAAGCCATCTCCATAACATCAACGTGTAAGGTGAAGCAGTGAGTGCTAATGTAGAAGCTGCAGTTATCTGAAAGGTCTAGCTAAGATCACTGATGATGGTGGCTGCACTAAACAACAGATTTTCAATGTAGATGAAACAGCCTTCTAATTGAAACAGATTCCATCTAGGACTTTAATAGTTAGAAAGGAGAAGTCAATGCCTGGCTTCAAAGCTTCAAAGAGGCGGCTGACTCTCTTGTTAGGGGCTAAAGCAGCTCATGACTGTAAGTTGAAGCCAGTGCTCATTCACTGTTCTCAAAATCCTAGAGCCCTTAAGAGTCAGGCTAAATCTTCTCTGCCTATGCTCTGTAAGTGGAATAACAAAGCCTGAATGACAGCACATCTGTTTACATTGTGGTTTACTACATGTATTAAGCCCACTGTTGAGATCTACTGCTCAGGAAAAAAGAACATTGACAAAGCACCTGTCCACCCAAGAACTCTGATGAAAATGTACATGATTAATGCTGTTTTCATGCCTGCTAATACAACATCCATTTTTCAGTTTATGGATCAAGGAGTAATTTTGACTTTCAAAAGTCAAAATCCCGTAAGAGGGATTGCTGGATCATATGGAAGATCTATCTGTAGTTGTTTGAGAAACCTCTAAATTGTTTTCCAAAGTGGTTGTACTAATTTACATTCCCACCAATAGTGCAGTAGTGTTCCCTTCTCTCCACGCCCTCACCAGCATTTGTTATTCACCATCTTTTGATCACAGCCAGTCTAACTGGAGTGAGGTGGTATCTCAATGTGGTTTTAATTTGCATTTCCCTGATGACTAGTGATGTTGAGCATTTTTCATGTATCTGTTGGCATTTGTATGTCTTCCTTTGAAAAATGTCTATTCAGCTCATTTTCCCATTTTTTAATTGGGTAATTTATTTTTTTATTGTATAATTGTTGAGTTCTATGTATATTCTGGATATTAGTTCCTTGTAGGATGCGTAGTTGGCAAAAATCCTACTCTGTAAGTTGTCTTTTCACTCTGTTGATTGTTTCTTTCACTGTGCAGAAACTTTTTAGTTTGATATAGTCCCATTTGTTTATTTTTTTTTCTTTTGCTGCTTGTGCTTTGGGGCTTATGTTCATAAAGCCTGTGCCCTGACCTAACTCAGACAAGAGAAAATAGTAAAGGGAATCCAGATTGGAAAAGATGAAGTCAAATTTTCCCTATTTGCTGATGACATAATACTATATATAGAAAAACCTAAAGAATTTATCAAAAAAACTCCTAGAGCTGGTTAATAACTTCAGTAATGTTGCAGGATACAAAATAAATGCCCAGAAATCAGTAGCATTTATGTACTCAAATAATGAATTAACAGAAAGAGAAATAAAGAAAGTAAGCCCATTTACAATTGTCACCAAAAAAATACGATACCTAGGGATCAATTTAACCAAGGAGGTTAAAGACCTCTACAATGAGAATTACAAACCACTTCTGAAATAAATTAAAGAAGACACAAAAAGATGGAAAGATATTCCATGCTCTTGGATTGGAAGAATTAACATTGTGAAAATGTCTATACTACCCAAAGCGATCTACAGATTCAATGCAATCCCCCTCAAAATACCAATGACATTCTTCACAGAAATGTAAAAGAACAATCTTACCTTTCACATGGAAAAACAAAAGACCCGGACTAGACAAAGCAATCCTGAGCAAAAAAAAAAAAAAAAAAAAAAAAAAAAGCCATAGGCATAACTCTACCTGACTTCAAATTATACCACAAAGCAATTGTAACCAAAACAGCATGGTACTGGTATAAAAATAGACATTCAGACCAGTAGAGTAGAATAGAGAAACCAGAAATCACTCCTCAGGCTTATAGGCATCTGATATTAGACAAAGGCAACAAAAATATACATTGGGGAAAAGATTGCCTCTTCAACAAGTGGTGCTGGGAAAACTAGATATCCATATGCAGAAGAATGAAACTAGATATTCATCTCTCACCATACACTAAAATCAACTCAAAATGGATTAAAGACCTAGGTATAAGACCTGAAACTGTAAAATTACTAAGGGAAAATATAGGTATGTCTGTATTTCTAGAACAGATGAATTACTGAAGTTTCTGTAAGTGAGTTCTAGAGTTCTTTTAAAGCTACAAGTTTGTAAGTGGCATAAGATAATACTGCCAAACCTAGTATTTACAAGACAGTCATTCTCAGTAGAAAGCATATTCTCGCTATCACTAAACCTTTTAAAAAGCTAAGTTCAATCTACTCAAATTGAAGCTTACTCTCCAGATCTGTCCATCAGTTCTCGAAGAATATTATATCTCTCTGTCTATACTGAATATTTTTATATAATATTCTCGAGGACTTCTGATCATTTTATTTACACTTGTCAGCACCTGTGAAATCTTTACCCCAAATTTATATTTACATAAATTGAACCTAAATTTATGTAAATGCATACAAAAAGTTATTCACAGATCTTCTGTAAGTTATAAATATCTGTAATAAACACTTACCCAATACCCAGCTCAGGAAATTCAGCATTACAATAAGATTTATATCCCTGTCTCTCTTAGTCTTGTCCTTCTCCCTATACAGAGGCAACCACTATCAAAATTTTGTTTTATAATGTTCTTCATTTTTACTATCATTTTACTACATAACTTTGTAAGACATATGTTCTTTTGCATTTTTCAGACCCTATAGGTATAATTTGAACCTCTCTTTCTACCACTTGCTTTTAATTTTGATAGCATTTATTCCTGACAATTATCTACCTTGAGTCACACAGGTATCATTTGTTAATTTTCACTGTAATGTAATATTCTACTCTATACATATACACACAATTGATTTGTTTCAGGCAATAGTTTTATATCAGTTAATTGTTATATCATTCTTAGATTTAAATAAAGTTAATTGATAAGTGCATATTTGATAAGTGAAGTAAATTGTTTTCTTAAAATCTCACAGTAATATAATGACACTGAAAAAAGAATAATTAGGATTGAAGTACAAATACAGGAGTACTTTTAAAAGCTCATTAAAATATTTGCATTGTTTTTTAATTGTATTTTCCATGAACTTTTAAAAGTACTCTCGTATCATGCACTTTATTCCGACCTGCTCCTTGTATATTATGCACTAGGTATATTGAGCTATACAAATTCTCTCACACATCATTTTTTTTTTCTAGGTCCCTGCATGATTTGTTGCCTATACTGGGTAAATCATTGTCTAAGACACATTAGTTTTCAGATCTCCCTGTTAGCCTTCATTTTATATACAAAATTGTACTTTAATTTTTCAAATATTGTATCCTTATTTTCTAAGCTTGAATATAAGGTCATACATTATTTAAGAGCTGCAAATGTTTTTTTTATAATAGTAATGAATGGTTTCTTAGTGATAATTAGTTACTACTATTGTACAAGCAGTACTAGTAACAAAGCAGTTATCAATACACTTTTATTTACAGGTTAAATAATAATAATGATCTCTAAATGATGCATAAGCCATTATATGGTGAACATTATAATTCTCATTATGTGATTTTTAAACTCTAACCTCCTAAATCAATGGTATTAAGCATTTATAAAACAGAATTTATTTACTTACTTTTTCCCAAATTTACAGTAACATGTATATTGACTGGAAAGAATATAAAGTTTATTTTTAAAATGTATAGCATAGTTTCAATTGTTCTTTCTGTGTCTTAGTTTTTGGGTACTTCTTCCATTTCCAGAATGTGTTGACGAAAGCTCTATTCATTAATATTTAAATGTTCTATTGTTTCATGTATGTAAAATTTTTACATTTTAGAAAGAGAGTAATGTCACAAAAATGAGAAGTTTTTCTCAACTCTCCAACCTTTTTCTTTTTTAAATGATATCTACCCCCTCTTGATATTTGTCCTAGAGTTATTTTTATGCTAGTAAATGATGACTTTTCAAGAGCCTCCTTAGAACAAGCTCTCTCAAAATTGTTTCTTTTTCAAGTTCCTGTGCACTCCATAATTGGCTGGTTGCTTTGACTTTGACATTTTGATTCACACTCACACAAAAATTGGAAACCAATAATAATGTTGTTTTCTTTCAGTTTGACAGTTTCACATATACAGTCTTTTTTTGTGTTTGTTTTCATGACTAACACTGCTTGGGGCAATCATTTAATCTCAATGAATTTTATTCTATAGTATCTGGGTTTTTCTTGTGATTTAATGTAAGTGTAATATATTTTGTCACTTTCCCCAGTCTTCAATATCACAGTGAAATTTCTTTTATTAACACATTTTAATTGTACTTATTCATGTTACTATATTTAAGAGAATAATCACATATTTAAGTAATATCATTGAAACATTTTAAGATGTGACAGAAGAGCTCATCTCCATATAGCATCTTCTTCCACAGTTATGTTCCCTGGTTGGTTTTAAGATGTAATACCACTGCTTCTCCTTCAACCCAGACAGTTGTATTGCTAATCAGAAAAGCATAGATGATGGGTTCCCATTAGAAATCAAGAAGAAAGAATATGCTATTTAAAAACAGAGCTGTCCTCTGTTTTTTCTAAGAATTACCTGTGTAACACTGTGGCTTGTTAATCTAAATGCCAGCTCTGAAATGCCTATTCATGGAAGTTTCCAAGGATACAGTGGTATAAACTTTTCTCAAATTAAATGGAAAGTAATAGTAACCATTGGACAATTAGCCTGAAAACTGCTGGTCTTTCTGAAATGTCCAGCTTTCCCTATAAGAAATTATATTCTATTTGATTTTGAAATATTGTGTATGGTTTTCTTCTTTAAAGACAAATTTTTTTTAACAACAGTGCCATTAATTTATTTTCCCCTCATCATGAAGGTTGAAAAGTGGGGGTGTCAGTTGCATCAAAGGAGACCATGGGCACTAGTCTTAGCCTTTCTATTATCATCATCAGTTCCAATGCCAAGAGCTTCATCACTGACATTTGCACTGAATATCAGAACTAATATCATCATGCACTTGTCCCTTGTTTTTGACCATAAATATATGACATCAAAATCCAGACCATCTTTTGCCTCTCACACTCTAATCCAGTCCCTGTGAAGCTCTGCACAACCCCAATCTTGTCCCACACCAAACCTGAATCTTCTTCTATATGGCCTCTAAAATTCTCAATACCATATGTCACTAACTTCTTTTCAGAACTACCTCTTAATTTTTCCAGCTTTAATAGAAACTTGGCCAACCTCATCTGGTGTCTTCATAATAAAACTGTGTACTCAGAAGCCCTCTAAAATCATGGCGGTGTTTCCACTCATATCACTTCTTCCAATAGATCTAGAGATATGTTAGTTGCCCTCTTTGATCCTCATTTCTATTTTCTAAATATTCTTTTCTTACTAAGTTATCCAATTTTGAATCTCATATTATAGTGTTATACACTTAATTACTCTTCATTATTGTTAACACCTAACTTCCCTCGGGCCATTCCTCTTTCTTATTCAATGACTTTTAGTTCCTGGCTCACTGTCATTCTCTCCAGTACCACTCACGTAGCAATTCTAGGTGCTTTTCATGCACACATCACAGATAAGCCTTCCATATCCTAGATTTTTGTTTCCTGAACTCCTCTCCAATGATCCAGTACTCTAAATTTCATCGGTCTTATACTTCTATGCTCATATTTTGTTTTTACCAACAATCCCAATACATCCATAATCTATATTTTACCTTCTGATAACCATGACTTATCTTTGCAATTCACTCCATTTACAAGTCTAACAATATTTCGCTGATCCCATTAGCTGCCTTTTTATTATACCATATCCCCCTTGATGTCCTACCTTACTCAGTTTAAATTCTATATTCAATTATTAAAATTATTCTCTTTCATAAACTCCCTTGGCCCCTGTATTAGTCTGTTTATGTTGCTTACAACAAAATGCCTGAAACTGGATGATTTATAAATAAAATAAAATTTATTGCTTAGAGTTTCTGAGGCTGGGAAGTCCAAAGTCCATCTGGTGGTGGTGATAGTGACCCAGAAGTTTCACATTGCAAGATGGTGGAAGCAGAGAAAGCAGAGAGAGAGAAAGACAGATTCTTCTTTTAAAGCCATCAGAACCGCACCCCATTTTTAATCCATCCACTACTCCACGGTCCTACAGTCCAATCACTTCTTTAAGGCTCCATTTTTCAATTACCATAAAGGATTTCCCTCCTTCTTAACAGTCACAGTGGGGGCTAAGTTTCTGCTACATAAAACTTGGAAGACAATTCAAGCTTCAGGGAGTTTTTGGGGGACATAACTCAATCCACTACATTCTGCCCCTGACCCCCCCAAATTCATGTCCTTTTCACATACAAATACATCCATTTCATCCCCAAAGTCTTGTTTCAACTCACAAGTCCTAAGTTCAAAGTCCCATCTGTGAAATTCCAAACAAGTTATCTATTTTGAAGATACAATGGTGAGACAAACATAGGGTACATGTTCCCATTCCAAAAGGGAAAAATAGGCCAAAAGAAAAGTGTAACAGGTCCCAGGCAAGTCCAAAACCCAGCAGGGCAGGCATTATATCTCAAAGCTGGAGAATCATGTACCTTGACTCCATTTTCAATCTCCTCTGCACACTGGTATAGGGATTGGGTCCCCAAGTCCTTGGGCAGCTCCACTCCTATGCCTTTCCTCGTCTCAGGCCACATTTCAGCTCTTCCAGGCTGTCCTTCTACTCTGGTAGCTCCATAGGTCTGGGGTCTGCATGACAGTCCTGCTCTCAGGGCTGCACTAAGCATGGCTCTGATGGGTTTCTCTGCTGCAACTCTGACCCCACGTTTCCACTAAGCATTGCTCTAGTGATGGTTGTCTAGTGAAGGTGACTCCACCCCTGAGACAGATCTCTTCCTGGGCCCAGACTTTTCCATACATCCTCTGAAATCATGGTGGAGGCTCCCAAGCCTTCCCAACTCTGGCATTCTGTGAGCCTGCAGACCTAACACCACGTGGATGCTGCCAAGTCTTCCAGCTTGTATTTCCCAGGTCCAGCCACACCTGGGGCCAATTCATCCAAAGCTGGAGCAGCCAAAGCAGATGGGGTGCTAGTACTGGAAGCAGCTTCCCGAGGTTTTCCTGGGCAGTGAGCCCGTGGAGCGCTCTTCAAGCCTGTTCCCCAAAACCATTCTGTCTCTCTAGGTCTTTGGGCCTGAAATCAAAGAGTTGGCCCAAGGGGCTTCTGCAATGCCTTCAGGGCTTTTTTCTCCTTCACTTGATAATCCTTTTCCTTTGTACTAACCTTCTTATCTAATGGTCACTGGGCTGCACCATTGCATGCTCTCTGCTTCTCTACCACATGGCCAGACTGCAAATTTTTCAAATCTTTACATTCTGCTTTCCTTTTAAATTCTGGTTTTACCTAATGCCTTTGCTGCCATAACTCAGTGTAGGCAGTTACAAGTAGCCATGCAGCTTCCTTAATGCTTTGCTGCTTAGAAATTTCTTCCACAAAGTACTCTGGCTCACAACCCCTAAATTTCCAACTTCCACAAAGTCCTAGGGCATGGACAAAATACAGCCAAGTTCCTTGCCAGTTCACAGCAAGGGCAATCTTTACCCCAGTTTCCAATAAACTCCTCCTTATTTCTATCTGAGAACTACTTAGAATGATCTTTGCAGTCCATATTTCTATCAGCATTCTGTTTGCCACCACATAATCAGTCTCTAAGACATTTCAAACTTTCCCTTGTCTTTCTGTCATCTTCTGACTCCTCTAAACTCCTCCAACCTCTTCTCAACACCCAGTTCCAAAGCCGTTTCCACATTTTCAAGTATCTGTTATAAGCAACACACCACTTCTCTGGAACCAATTTGCTATACTAGTCTGTTTATGTTCCTTATAACAAAATGCCTGAAACTGATGACTTATAAAGAAAATGAAATTTATTGCTTGCAGTTTCTGAGGCTGCAAAGTCCAGTCCACCTGGTGGTGGTGACAGTGACCCAGGGGTCTCACATTGCAAGATAGTGGAAGCAGAGAGAGCGGAAAGAGACTCTCCTCTTCCTTTGAAGCCCTCAGAACCACACCCTTGACCACCATTTTTAATCCAGCCACTACTGCATGTTCCCACAATCCAATCCCCTCCCTAAGGCTCCATTTTTCAATTACCTTAATAGGATTTTCCACCCTCTTAACAGTCACAGTGAGGGCTAAGTTTCTAATACATAAAACTCAGAAGATATTTCAAACTTCAAGGAGTTTTGGGGGGACATAACTCAATCCACTACAGCCTCTATTCACTTTTCTTGTAGTTCTCTGGCAAAACCATAACCCTAATTATTCAGGGGCTTCTATGTGGCAGACACTGTACCATAATCTATATTTATACCAGCAAACAAAATCAGTACAGTGTCTACCTTCACTGAAACAAGGCAGGCAGGGAATAACAGGTAGTCAGTCAAGTGATATATTATATGATATGTGAAGCCTTACATAAACACACAGAAAAACATTTACCTGGTTTTGGGGCATCAGTGAGGATTGTCTTGAGGAGGTGACTGCAACATGAAAGATAAGCAGGTACGTGCAAGATAAAAGTTCACGGGATGAGACAGTAAAGAGTATTTGAGGCATGTCAAAAATAAGTGCACCGGAATGAAGGCAAGATTAAGCATGGTCTTTAAAATCACTAAATTTAGCAAATGTAGATTGAGAAGAGACATTATTGTTGAGACATAATGAACACTTGAGTAATGTCCATGTCATTTGGAGTTTTGTAGGCCAGATATAGTGGTTTGGGCATTTACTTTAAAGCAATGGAGACATGTTGAATGGTTTTAAGCAGGGTAGTGAAATGATTAGATAGTTGTTTTAAAAGTGGCCAATTGTTCCAGTTATTGGGAAGATCTCAAGCAAGGTGAGGTGGATGAATGTCAATTATACCTAGCAGGAGGAGAATCTATAATGAAGTTGGAAATGATTATTTCAATGGAGTGATGACCATGGATACTAAGAAAGTGAAAAAGCAGTAAAAGTGATTATACAGAATCCAAGAATTTGGGGGGATACAAAGATATAGGAATTACTGAAACAGAAAAGATTTATGGAAGGTTTGAGAAAAGCTTTCTGCTTTTCTGATTTCTCTATAGATATTTTTGTAAGAGAAGAGAATCTTTATGCTATCAAACAAGATGAAATAAAAGAGAGCAGGTTTAATCTCCTTCCTGAAACAACAACAATGGAAAAGCAGAGAAAATACATAAAGCAATGGTTTGCAAAACACTGTATATCAGACAACATAGAACATTAACTCCTACAAATAACATGACATTTACTATTGCCTCAGTTCACTGTGTAGAGAAAATTTCCAGGAAATGGCACAAGAAAAGCCCAGTAAACTTTCTGAGTTGTAGAGTAGGATATCTGTGGAAGGTATCCTTTGAGCTTTCATCAGAGTACTGATCTGTCTACACGTGTGCAGAAACTACCCAAGTCTAGTGAAAAAACCGATGAGAGATTTAGAGGGAACAGACTTCAACACTCACATAGGCTTGAAAATGGTATCTGTTCCTACCAAGCATGCCTGAAAACTTTGTAATTTATGGGGCAATATGTAGAGTACTCATACAGATTTTACATCAGTAGCAAAATTTCATCTAAAAAAGTTTAAAAGCAGCACTCAAGAGAATCAAATTGTTTCCATGTAACTTAACTGAATCCAACAAAATTTATAACAATATTGAACTTCTCAAGTTGATAGCCATTCTAAGAAGCACTAAAACCTGAGCCATAATGAGAATAAAACTCATTAATAGAAACTGACTTGGAAATAACACAGATGATAGTGTTAGTAATCAAACATATAAAAACATTTACTGTAACTGTATTTATATGCATAAAACATTAGAGAAAATATTGAATATGTTAAATAAAGACAAGGAAGATGTAAAAGAGATCCAAATGAAACTTCTGAATATGAAACTTCATATTATGATATTAAACATGAACTTAATTGGTTTAAAGGTAGCTTAAACACTGCAGGATAAAAAATTAGTGCATTTCAAGACATACTGACAAAAGTTATCTAACGTGATAAGTGGAGATTAAAAAAAAAAAGAATAAAAGGAAAGAGAGTCAGTGAGCTGTGATACTACCTTGACCTAAAACACACGTAATTTGAGTTCCTCAGCTGGGGAGGGGGTTGCTATTTGCAGACATACAGGGAAATATTTTCAAGTTTGATGAAAATGACAAACCCACAGACCTAAGAATCTTGATGATCTCTAAGCACAAGAAATAAAGAAAACTATACCGATTCATATCATAATCAAATTCCTCAATTCCAGTGCTAAGAGAAAAAGAGATATTACATACAGAGAAACATGTAAGGACTAGAACGTATTTTTCATTGAAAAATGAGGCAAATGAGAAGACAGTGGAGCAACATCTTAAACACATGAAAGAAAAAAACAAACAAAAAACCTGTCAACCTAAAACTCTATACCCAGTAAAAACACATTTCAAAAGTGAATAATTTTTAAAAGATATTTTCAGACATATGAAAAGAGAAAGAATGCATGACCTGCAGACTCACAGTACAAGAAAAGTATCAGAAGTTCTACAAGAAAAAGAAAAATATCACCAGAAGTGGTTCTACATAAATGAAAGAAGAGCATCAAAAGTGTCAGCCATGTTGGAATGAGCAGAACTGAGGCCATGTTGGGGCCAGAACCAAATGGGCTATAGCCAAATTTTAAAAGGACACAGTTATTTTTTCTCAGAATTCATTTATCTGAGTTCCCTCTTTTCCCATGGTTATTTGATATTTTGAACCTTGGTTATGTGGCAAGATGACTTTATTTACATGAATGTAAAATTGTTTTCCTGTCATCATGATGCTGCAAACTCACCACAAGACATGTACTGTCCAGACTCTGAGATAACAGCAAGGACAGGAACAGAAACCAGGTGGAGTCTTGGTGAGACCTTGCACCTGGCTCCTTACACAGAGCCCCTGCAGCTCACCTCTCACTCCCTCCTGCTTTCAATTTCCTATGTTCCATTCCCTCAGCCCCGCCCTTTAAAAATCCTTTAGTAAATCTGAGTCTTTGAGATGGCTTTAGTCTGGACATTCTCTTTCAGGTTTACCAGAGAGATGAGTAAATGTATCATCTCTCCTCAGGTCACTGCTATTCCTGGATAGAAGCTGACTTCCATTTTCACCAAAATCTAACTCTTGATTGGTTTGTTTTTGAAAGAGGGCAAGTAGCTGGACCTGTGTCCAGTAATAAATTTTTGGAAGCCTCAGCCAGAAGCTGAGTGTCCCTTGCTGACAAATTTTGTTGAGCCAGCCAGGGTCTGAGTGTCTCTGGTCCCAACTACATTGGTAAATATATAAGATTATTTTCTTATAATTTCAATCCCTTTAAAGTAATTGATTATAAAATAAAATAATAAGCATTTAAATAGAAAAAATAACAATGCACTGTGGCATTTGTGACATATGCATATATTAAATATATAACAAAATAATCGCACAAAGACCAGGAGCTGAGACATGAAAGCACATACTTGCAAGGTTCTTATGCTATACATGAAGTGGTATCAAATCATTTAGATGTAGATTAAGTTAAAGATGTATATCATAATCCATACAGCAACCATTAAAATCACAAAAGAAAGAATTATTTTTAATACATCAAGAACCGAAACAACATAGAATCATAAAAAGGTTGAATTAATTCCAAAGAAGCAGAAAAAGGGGAACAAAGAGCAGATGAATGAAGATGATAGACTCATACCTAACCATGTCAATAATTGCATTATATGTAAAAAGTCTAAACTCCCCAATTAAAATTGGATTGAAGAAAAAAGCAAGACCAAAATACAAGGACACAAATACTTCTAAGATAAAGCCGGGGTGGATATGTTAATATTAAAGCAGATTTTTGAGAAGAGACATTTACCAGAGCTAAAGGAAGTAATTTCCTAATGATAAGGAGAGCAGTTCATTGAAAGGATGCAACAATCCTAAATGTTTATCCATATAACAAGAGAGCTTCACAATACATGAAGCAAAAGTGATAGAACTGCCAGGAGAAATAGACAAATCTATAATTATAATTATATATTTTAATTTGTCACCAGATATGACATTAATGTGAAATATCCCTTGCTGACCTCTCCAAAATTACATATTTATGAGAATTTTTTTTTTCTAAGGCTCTAAGTTTTGGGGTTGTTTTTATGGTACCTCAAAGTGTGTTCTCTTGTTGCAAAAATTTAAAACATGTGCAAGTGTCTTAAGGACCAGGTAGTCGGTTAAAGTTTTAAGATATTTGCAGCATGTTGATCAAAGCCCAAAAGGCCTCAAGGAGTTGGTCTGTAGTAGCCTCATGGTATTGATGAAAGTATCAGTGGAGGCTTGAAGGAACATCAGGAACATGATATAAGAAGCTGGAAGCAGGGGATTTTTATTATGACAGAACTCTCCTTTGGTAACCTGAAAAACAGAAAATATAACTAAAAACTGAGTGATCTAGCTATGGAGATTTTGAGGTAGAATGACTGAAGTACCCCCTGGATTTTATTCACTGCCATTATAAAATGATAGAGCAGACAGCTAAGCAAAAATATAATTATTTAACTTTCAAGTATAGTCTATAAGAAATAGAAAGAAACCAGTACTTTTGGGGTCAAAAATATATTCATTTCTTATTCCCAGACCTTCCAGTGTTTTCAAATTAAGAAAGGGATTTAGGGCAAAGTTGAAATGCAGGATGGAAATATTTAACCCTCAATAATAAGTCAGAAAGACATAAGGTAGTGCCTCACAGAATAATTCCATCAGAAAACGCCCTCATGGATCCCCTCTTTTAAACAACAGAGCTTCTAAGAAACTTAACTGTTTTGCCCTCAAGCGGCTATAAAACTACATGCAAAAGCAACTTAAGGAAAAACATGGATTATCTTGAGGCACCCATGTTCCCCTGACTACTCTCCTGACTGCACCTCACCCTGCTATCATATATGCCCAGCGGTGCCCCACCTTGCTGTAACGGCTAATGGACCTGGAACTTTTCCTGCCTAAATGGAAGTTATAACCATATAATGTCACCCCTTTACCCCACTGTAAGAACCACAAGTGTAACAATATGAAAGAGACAGCCCTGCTGCCTTCGGGGCTCAGACTTTGTGACATGAGTCCACTGAGCCATCGCTGGCATCAATAAACTCTACTTCTTGCTACAAGCCTCAGTGTCCTGCCTCTCCTTGAGTTTGCTGTAACACAGCTGCGACACTCTGTAACAATCTGGATGGGAGTTATGGGTAGTAGGAGTAGGTCAGACAAAAGTTTGAGTCAGCTTGATAAACTCAAGAGGTAAGGTACTGTCTATGAACCCTAGAATGGAGACCCCCAAGCATCAGAACAGTTTATTTCAAACCCTCAAAATAACTCCTCAGATCAGATCTTTGTCCTCAAAGAACACACAGTTTAGGAGAAGACACTTCTTAGATTATAATTCACAAGACCCTAAGGATTTGGAGAGAAAGAGGAGAATCAAATGCCCTCATCTAGTGAGCCTCACTGTTTTTCTCAGCTTTTCACTTTCACAGGGCTTTCCTACAGCCCTGACTGCGTTCCCGAGTAGACTAGCACTGGAAAGGCAAGTTACTGCTGGTGTTGGATGTAGCTCTTTCCCCCAAGGCAGTGGTCAAGGAAAGCAAACTCCAGCTTCTTTCCCCTCTTACCTTCCACAGCTTGCTTCCTGCTTTAGGACACAGTCTCTACCCTCATCTCACATGCCAATGCAGAACATTTCTCACAATCAACTTACTTTGTCCATGGTCGCAGGAAGGGGAGCTTATTCAGCATCTTGTTACAATTTGAACTCTCCATTTACGCTTCCTACCAAAATTCCTTTAACTAATAATTAGATAATACACAAACTTATTTCTCAGCATTCTACTAGTAATAATTCCTTTTAAAAAACTGTATCCGTAATCTTAGAAACAGCCAACTAAAAGAGTTTAGTATGAAGTTAAACTTCGTGAATACAACCTCAACAGTGTTTCCCTGGGGTTGAATTTATCTGCTTCCTCCTTTTTTATTGGAAGTGTTTGATTCTGATGGTATCTAATTGTAATATTTTCTTTATTAGTTGAGTCACTAAGACTTAAACATCATCTAGTAATTAACAGAAATATATATTAAGAATGCATCTTTTTTTTCTCATAGAGCATAAATATCTTAGAGAACAACTCACTTTTTCAATGCTTCCCCTTCTGAATTCTTATATAAATTACTTCTTGGAAAGAGAACATTTTTGAGCTCATTTTGCTCTCAGATTTAAAAAAAAAAGTCACTTGTAGAAAAAAAAGTTCCCTCAACTTCACCCTCTGTGGAGTTCTTCTGCTCATTTTGCCGATGAGTTGTGGAAACTGAGGTATTGGCATTTAATACATATTAAAATATTATACTTGTTAACTGTCAAAGGTAAGGGAAAGAGGAGTTTGTTTTCTATTTGTCTCTGTAACAACATAGAAATGATAAAATAGTTACTTCAAGTTCAATAATAACGATCTTCTAAGGCACTAGCTCTGATCATTCCATTTTACTTTGATCAGACTAAAAACACATTATAGTCAAGCCCTAATTAACCTTAGCAGTCCAAGGATTATGCTTCTGCTCCACAATTGTAATTTAAACACTGTATTTCTTCTCAAGTCTCCCATTTTCGTTCGATTTATAAGATGATTTTATTGATTGGAGTATCCTAAGTTTACAGTGTGCAGTTCTTGTATGTTTCTTTTTAATTTTTTCTGTGAAGTCTTTGTTTAAATCTTTCTTCATTTATTGAATTAAATTGAAACACAAGATTCCTCAGTCCAGTGTAAGAACTGGCTAATTTTCTCCTACTCTTCAGATACGTGGACATGGTCAGATATGACTGCCATTGTCCCTTTGGAAAAAAAAATATGTATCTCTTTCAATGAATTAGACTCTAGGTCTCCCAAGTTGACCAGTGAAATGAACCTTCTGGGGTCTAACAATGTATAGACAGGTGGTGCTGACAAGTAGGGCAGTTAAAAATTTAAGATAGTTCCTCAGAAGAATAAAAGAAATTAAATTTGTGAAGGTCACATCTGGACATTGTAACTTTTGGGCCAATTGTACTTGTTCACATACCACTGAGACTCTAAATTGTATCCTAACATGTAACTAAATAAGCCATTTTCTCCTAGATATATTTTATTACCACTCCACACATTAATAATTCTTCCTCTATAAAATTATGCATTCTATAGTAGGATATTTCAGTTTGAAACATTACCTTTCACTTTTTCCCAGACCATAAGAGCAGACTGTATTATTCATGTCTGAATCTACAACTTCAGCTCTTTTTACATGGCTGGCTACAGGTTTAGGTTGACTATGGGAATGGTGAAATGCTGACTGCGCAAGCATTGTGGCAATGCCTCCAACACTACCACTGCTTCCCACAGTTGCTGCCCCTGGAATGGAGCTGTCTGTTTGCCACCAGTAGTGTTTATATATTTCTGTTCCAGTTTGATCAATTCTGTAGTCTGTAGCACTTTTAATGTTTCATGGGTATCAGGACATTTTGACTATATTTAATCCACCTACAAGTCATTTAGACAGAGCATCCAAAGTATTCAAAGTTTGTACTGCCCTATAGTTTTATTTAACAATTTTACAACTTTGGATTCTGCTATTCAGAGTACAGAACACTCACTGAATATTATACCCTATTCATCGAAATATTCATTTTTAATTTTTATCTGTTGCTAAGGGGTTCTAATTATAATTGGCACTTGTTTCAGGCAATTTGTTGCCAACTTCAATTTTTACAATTTTGGATTTTTAAAACATAATTTAGTGTTCTTGTTTTAAAACAAACTCTAAATCAGAACAATGTCTGAATATTAGGAAGAGTAGACTGTCTTCTGTGACAAGTCACATACCATAGAAAACCACCATTGTTCAGATTGTTCCAGGTACTTTCATAAGGAGTTACCTAAAATGCTATGAGTTGTTTCTTCTAGAGAGAACTGCCTCATATACTAGATGGAAATATGTAAGTGTGTACAGTAATTTCCAAAAAGTGATGCTTCAACTTCAAATTTTATATAGTATGAAATCAGTGCATAAATTTACTATTGGTGCTGTAAGAAATTACACAAATTTAGTAGCTTAAAAAAATACTAATTTATTATTTTACCATTATGGAGGTACAAAGTCTGAAATAGGTATTACTGGCCTAAAATCAAGGTGTCAACAGGGCTGTGTTTCTTCTGGAATCTCTAGGGAGTGGGTTTGGGAGTGCAGGCATGTACAGAGTTATAGCAGCTTTCGGGCCTGGCACACAGGCTAGCTCTCCTTGGAAGCTAAGCTGGCATCTGAAACATGAGCAGAATCAGACCTTGCTCTGGATTCCAGGGTGTGAACTAGCTCACTATGGTAGTGGCTGTAGTTTCTGAGGAGTGGGTGGGTGCTATGCACTCACAGAGATGGGGTCTAAAGAGTGGGCCTTCATAGAGCAGCTATAGCTCGGATGTCAGGGCATGATTGCAGTTGGGAGAGGTGGTGACTCCAGTCCTGTGGCCGTGCAACAGCAGCCACATCTCCCTCTCTGGGTTTTCCAAGCAGGAATGGTTTTGGTTACCTCAGTAGCAAAAGATGCCAGTGTGCTCTTCAGAGCAGGCCACTGAGGACCATGGTGATTCCCACCACATGGCTGATACTGACAGCCTCTACCTTTCTTATTTCTAGCCATCTGCAGGCATCTCACATATGTTCATCAGGCTAGCAATCGTTTCTGTGTGAGTATTCTTGTGTGTGTGTGTGTGTGTGTGTGTGTGTGTGTGTGTGTGTGTGTGTGTGTGTGTGTGTGTGTGTGTGTGTGTGTGTGTGTATGCATTCCATTCTGTTTGTGCAGATTCTAAAATGGGCCCTTGACCCTTCCCAGGACTATTTTGGTTTGTGGATAACTATCTACATTTTGGTGACATCCCTAGAAGATTTCTGTTTATCTTTTTATTATTTAGATTTAAGAACTTTTTAGATATTATGAGTACACATTATTTGTCTTTAAATGGATTGAGTAATTTTCTCATAGTCTGAGTCCTGCTATATTTTTTTTCCTTTTTGTAATGATGCCTTTTGAAGAGGAGAAAGTTAACTAATAAAGTAAAATTTTAAGTCTGTCTGATATTTGGTTAGTAATTTTTGTGTCCTAAAATAATTTCCTACAAAAGACTGTAATGATTTTATTTTCTATTACCTGTACAAGTTTTAAATTTCAGCTCTTACATACACCTTAATTTTAAATGTATATAGTGAGATAAGCATCCAGGTTCTATTTTTCTTTCCTTTACTAGAAATATTGAATTGTTTATGTACCATTTGTTAAAAGAATTTCCCTTATTTATTTATTTTTGGGGGTTCAATTACCTTTACATCATTGCTGAAAATCAATTGACCACAAGTTTGTTGTCTATTTCTCTACTCTTCACTCTGTTTCATCGATATGTATGTCTATCCGTATACTAAAACTGTAACGTCTTGGTCACTGACAATTTATAGTAAATGTTGAAATCACATAGCACAATTTTACAGAATTTTTTTTTTTGGAATCACTTTGTTTATACTAGCTGCTTTACCTTCTCATATAAACATTAATATCAACCTATCAATTTTCACAGAAAAGTTAGTTTAGATTTGAATAGTATTGTATTGAATCTATAGACCAACGTGAGGACAATTGGTATCTTAACAATACTGTCTTCCACTCCATGATCTTAATATTATTTCTTCATTTATCTAGCTATTCTTAAATTACTCTTTTCAAAGCTTTATAATTTTATTGTAAGGGTCTCAGTCTTGTACATTAAATTTGTCTCTAAATATTTTATGCAGTGGACACTATCATAAAAGTTATTGTTTTTCACATTTTATTTTAAATGGTTATACATATATCTTAATCTGTTATGGCTGCTATAGCAAAATACCATATACTGGGTAGTTGCAAACAACAAACATTTATTTCTCACAGTTCTGGAGGCTGGGAAGTCCAAGATCAAAATGTTGGCATATTCAGTGTCTGATGAGAGTCTGCTTCTTTCAGATGGATACCTTCTCAACTTAATCTCACATAGTGAAGAGGAAGGAAGGAAGGACGTATCTCTTTGGTATCTTTTATAGGCACACTCATCCTCATGACCTAATAATCATAAGGGCTCTTCCCTAAATGACCTTATTGCCTACCAAAGGCCTTACCTCCTAATGCCATCACCTCATGGATTAGGAATTCGACATGTACATTTTTAAGGGACACAAACATTCAAACCATAGCAATAGATAAATGCAATTTTTGTTTAATTACTTTTTATTGCATAACTGTTAAATCACTTTGTTGTTCTTATTAATTATTAGCAAATTTTTAAGATTTTCTATATATAGTATTGCTGTATGAAAATATTATATCAGGCATCTCTGTAAATTTTTGTTTTATGACTTTTCTAAATTCTTTAAGATTATTATATGCTTTTGGTCTTGCCTTATTTATTGTTTAACAAGTTTTTTATTTCACTTTTTATATGATTGACTTGTAATTTGTACATTATTTTAATTTTTAATTTCTTTTCATAAATATTCTTATAAATACTTGTCTAATTAGAGTTTAATAAAATTATTTTGCTACTTTCCCTGTACTACTAGAAACTTAGAATCTATAAAAGCCATTTCCATTTGCATTATTATTGTTATGCTGTTTTAGTGTAATTTAAACTACATAAGACATCTTTATAATTGTTCTGTACAATAAAAAATTATTTATATTCACCCATCTGTTAACCTTTTTTTTGTTGTATTTTAATTCCACTCAGTATTTCTGTTTTCACATTTGAGATCACTTTTCTTCTTCCTGAACAACTCTCTTTAATTTGCTTCTGAAAAGAAAAAAAAGAAAAAAGAAACTGCATCACTATAATTGACAACTTCACTCCGTCTTTGTCTGCAAACATCTTTTTTCACCATTATTTTGAAGAATAAAGATATTTCACTTGTTATCGAATTCTGGTTGGTAGTACTTTTCCTTTGGAATTACAAAGATGTCAATCCACTGCCTTCTGACTTTCATCATAAGTTTTGAGAAGACACCTGTCATTCTCATGGTTGTTCTTTGAAGGAAAGGTATCTTTCTTCTTATGGCTGGGTTTTATTATTTTTGCATTCAGTGTTTCAATTTATGCATTTTTTACTTTCTTCTAGGTAATTAATGCTTTGTTCTGATGTGTTTATCTACCATTAAACCTATCCACTGTAAACAACTTCAGATCTCACATTTTACTTTCTGTTTATAATGTCAATTGCTTCTTTATACATATATACATACATACATATATATATATTACATAATTATTTCGTAAATTTTATTACCCTTTAACATATTTTCCCATCTTTTATCTATTTTTTTCAATGTATTAATCAATTATTTTAAAGTCCTTGTTTGTTAAATCCAATGTGACTACATCTATTTCTTCACACTTCTGTTATTGATTATATTTACTTTTTTTCTTAGCCTGTTTAGAATTTTTTTAAAAAAATTTATTCTAGTCAGTGTGTAATAAAAACAGTTCTAAAGTTTCCAGATGACATTGTATTTCACTTAATAAAATTCACTCTTTCTTCCGTAAGACAAATAAATGAGGGGCTAATTACCTAAATCCAAACAGATATTGAGACAAGTTAGTCTATGTTGCACTTTTAATAAAATGCTGTCTACCTCTGCTTTCTAGGTCAATATCCTTTACTCCTAGGAACTATGATAGGTTCAATTTGCTCTGATGGAGGCTGACAATGTGCTTGAAGAGGGTACCCTCCCTCTCAGATCTCGGTTTTATAAGTGTCACAAGAGTGAGGCTCATTTCATTTGCTTTTTTAAAGATTTGTTTTCTTTTTCCCTAGGATCTTGTGCATCCAGCCATTCATTTGTGTCTTCTCAGATTCCAACTTGTTATTAGTCCTGTTGAACTTTAAAAACGTTTCTGATTTGTTTTTTCTATTTGCTTTCTATAACCTCTGAGCTTGTCTACAATTTGCAAATGACTCCAGTAAAAAACAACAACAACAAAAAAGGCTTAATATTGTCAATACACCTTTAGAAGATTCTCATCTCTGTGAATCTATGAATTTTTATGGTTTTTTTTTTTTTTTTTAATTAGTGCTTCCAAGAATCTTCGGTGCCTTTAAAAATGGGTCTTCCCTTTTTTATTTTATATCATGAGTTTAGTCCAGGTATGTCTCACAACATCCAACTCATGAAGTCATTTCTTCTCACAAGGACCCTTACTTTTTCTAAACAATAACAATGTGTCAAATCATTCCCGTCCTTTAGTTCTCTCTGACTTCCTCTTCTGCTACCGAGAGGAAAATTCTCTTAAAGATCTCATGCAATTAGATTAGGCCCATATGGAGACTCTCCTATTTTTGTAACTAAAAATCAAATTAGTAGTAACTTTAATTACATTTGAAACACTGTGAGCATAAGGTCTCATCATAGTCACATTCTTGGGATTAGGGAATGAAAATTGGGGGTCCATTTTGGAACTGAGCCTACCACAATAACTACAGTTAAAATATCCCAAAACATCCATGAATTTGCTCTTTAGTTACAGAAATATAACAGGCAGCAAACCATCTGAGTTTAGACCGGCAAGCTCTGCTTATCTTTTGTTTTCCACTGTCTTTTATTCTTTAGCTCTCTTTGAGAACATCCCTTGTGTATAGAAGTTTGCTCTGATGACAACTGGGTCCCATTGCTAATAGTTGTGGAAAAATAAAGATCTTCTAGGAAAAAAGAAAACGTCATTTTTCCTTCTACCTCATATTCAACAATTAAATATTCAGCAGAATATTTATAATTTATGCCAGATTCTGTTCTGGGCACTGAGGATAAAGCAGTGAATAGACAAAATACCAGCCCTCCAAGAGTTCAGTAGTGGGAAAGGAAACCCAAGATAAATATTTAAGTAATAATTAATAAGAATAAAATAATATTTGTTGTTATATATCAGATACTTATGACAGCTGAAGTTAAAAAATAAAGCAGGAAAGAGGGCTTGAAAGTATCTTAGAGAGAGCTGGTAGTTAAAATTTTTGATAAAATGGCCAGCGAAGGCCTCCCTGAAGAGGTAACATTTGAATAACAGTGTTAAGGCCATCGTTCACTTTTGTTTGGCCTTGTTTTTCTTTTTCTTTTCTATTTTTCATATATTAGTGTTCATCAAATTTCCACCATTGGTCTTTGATTCCAATGTGTAATCTAAAAACCAAACATAGTCAACCCTTGAACAGCACTGGTTTGAACTGCAGGAGTCCACTAACACGGGAATTTTTTCAATAAATACCGTCAGTACTGTGAATATATTTTCTTTTCCTTATGATTTTCTTAATAATATTTTCTTTTCTCTAGCATACTTTACTGTAAGAGTACAGTAAACATAATATGTGTTTATCTACTGTTTATGTTATCAGTAAATTTTCCAGTCAATAGTAGGTTATTAGCAGTTAAGTTTTTGGGAAGTGAAAAGTTACACACAGATTTCTGACTGTGTGGGTTGTCAGTGCCCCCAGTCCTTATGTTGTTCAAGGGTCAACTGTACATTAGAAATACCAGAGTACACTTCATCATAGCAATTTCTTGAACTGTACGTAAAACTTTGAGTCTGACGATTGATTGGTTATTATAGTCCCAGTTTTTAACAAGCATCCAAGTTGATGCTTATGCAAAATACGTTTGAGAATAACTTTTTGATGTTGAAGTGATTGAATCCATTTCCCGTGGCTTTGCCAGGCACACATATGTTCGTCACATCTTGCTTCTCTACTGCCTGATAATAAATACCTATCAAATAAATTAAAAAGTGAAAGGCTTTTAAATAATTCCTGCATAAAGGTGTCACCTGTGTCTTGCTCAAAAATTCCAACTGAATAGTTCTACCCAGCTGCTTTTTAAATTTTGTATAAAGAAAGGCATAATTTGAGCATAAAATTCCTACATATGTATTTATAGTCTAGTTTTGACATCACATTTTAGTCTATTTTTGCTCCATGTGGGATCACATCCTCCAAGAGACTTAAAGATGGGCAAAGTTTTAGAGATGAGAGAATTAATAGTATAATTTGATGTAATGCATGAGTAATACCTGGCAAAAGCAGAACTAATAAATACATCTGAAAATATTCTTAAATTTATATGGAAATTGGCCATAACTGCAATGTTGATCTTTAGTTTAAATTAAAATTATTAACAACATTGAATTTTAAATAAAATTTGCATAATATACACAATGCTATAATTGAAAGTGAGGAGTGTTATACTATTAACCACAGCAAAAACAACAAAAGTGTCAAGAAGGAAATATCCAGTGATTTAGATTTCACCTCATTAAAAGGAGGAATTTTGTATTAGGGCTTTCAAAAAAAAAGAGAAAAGAATGAAAAAGCAGCTTCATGAAGTAGTTATTTTCCTATCATTGATAATATTCATGATGATGAGCTCTATAATATTCATAGGGAATGCTGTAGAGGGAATTTTAAACCTTGTAATAAATTAGTTTAGATAACCTCTATGATTTCTTTCAATCATTAAGTATTATTATTTGGAGGTCAAAATTAAACTGACATGCAGTAATTTTAAAAATGTGGCTATTTGTAAAATACACATATGGTTCTATGCAAGTCCAGATGAAAAATTACCTCTGAATATTATGTAAAATATTATGATGCAATTTGGTATAGTGGGTAATTGATTTATCTGGGAAACTTGAGTTTTAATCTAGCCTGTGCCACAAATTGTCATATGTACTTTCTGTGTTTCAGTAAGTTATTTGATTTGTTTTCCTCAGCTGAAAATGTATGGTTAAATGACCTAAATGATGTAAAGTAGTGAGTCATAGAGATTCCTGTATTAAAAACATTTTAGGCAGAACAGAAGAAATAATAAGTATGAAGGCCATAAGGTAAGAATACGCCTGTCTTGTTAAAAGAACAAAAGGCTTGTGTGGCTGGAGCGACATGAGAGGGGAAGACTGTGAAGTTGAGAAGTAGTTCAGATCACTGCATACAGAGCATTAAGTAAACTTTGTAGTTTCCACAGGGAAAGAGAAGGAAAGTAATGACAAGACAGTTCTAGTGTAATGCAGAGATGGTGGGGAGACAAGTGTGGAAGCAAGGAGGTCACTCTTTTATAATTGTCCAGAAAGAGAGGACAAGGGCTTAACCTAGACGTTGGTGGTGAGGTGGTAAGGCAGAGTCGCAAACTGGTTTGCTTTGCTGACAACATTTACCATTGCATATGATAGAGAGAAGTCAGTAATCACATTTGTTATGTCCGATGTGTTTCTTTTTCCCCAATTAAACTCTAGACCTCTCTTTGAGATTGAACATGTGTATTGATTAGTCTGTTTCTATTACTTATAACAGAATACTCAAAACTGGGTAATTTATAAGGAAATTAAATTTATTTCTACAGTTTGGGAGGCTGAGAAGTCTACGGCCTGGGAGACGCATCTGGTGAGGACCTTTTTCTTGGTGGTGACTCTACAGTGATGCGGGGTATCACAGGGCAAAGAGCTGAGCAAGAGAGAGCTAACTTCTCCATTTGCTCTCGCTTCAAAGCCATCAGAACCAAACGCATTTCCACCCATTAAACTATAAATGGATTAATTAATTCATGAGGGTAAAGTCTGCACAATCTAATCACCACTTAAAGGCCCCACTTTTAGTTCTCAAGTAGGCATACCCTTTGCAAGTTGCTGAATTTGGCATACTTAGTGGCAGTTTCTCTGCCACTGATGATTAATGCATCTAATAAAATCTGTTTTAGCTAACTGTAGTCCGCAAAAACTTAAGGTCCTTTCAGGAATAAGAAGAAGACAATGAAGGAGAAAGAGAAGAAACAAGAGGAGGAATAAGAATAACAGAAAAGAGAAGAAGCTATCATTATGTTAGTTACAAACTACCTAATAGAGTTTGCTACTATAGAATTGTCACAGCTCTCTACCACAGGTTGTTATTTTGAAAAAAAAAAAAAAAGGTAATAGTAAAAGAACATTTTCTATTTGTTTCCTCTTTCTAGAATTGGGTAAATAATCTTAACTCTTAGGGGAATAGCAGCTTAAAATATTAAGTAAAGCAAAAATGTTGATTTGCCTCAGTGTTAACAGTTGAGGTCTAAAACATAAAGAGACTGCTTCAATAATGTGCCACTAAATTGCGGCGTAATAATAGAAACATGCTCAAATTTTAATAATTCTTCTAATAGTAGTATTGACCCAGTTCATTTCTCCTGACAGAACCCTAATACCTGTGTGACATTAAAATGCCCTTGAAATGTACAAGCCTTCAATTTTTTTAATCTGTTTAAGTTGAGATCTTAACATCAGGCATGTGATAATTGAATACATTGACTGTAAAGAGCATTTTGTTATGGCTTGTATGAAGTTGATAGCAAAAAAGTTGGCATTAGAGTAATATAGTGAGAGGCTAGTGATAATTTAGTATTACTGTCAATAAGAATAGCAATTATAATCACAATATCAGTACAGATTAGCAATGCTTTCTGTTCATCTGTGTTTTTAAAAAGAAAAGTGGAAGAAGTATACTAAAGTTTTGGTTAATTCTACCATGGGCTGAGTACATTGTTTTACATTTATGTGGACAATAGAAACATGTGCCCAAACCCAATTTATAACATAATAAAATAATTTTATTCATTGCTGTTGCCACAGTACTTCAAAGTTCTAATTAACAGAGTTATTTATTAAACTTCAGATAAAATTACATTGGTCTCGGTTTTAAAGCACTGTGTTATGTGCAAGACAATATTAGTTAACTAGCATATTGATTCAGGTTTTTCTGACTTATTGAAAGATAATACAGCATGTGATCAAGTATAATACTAGACACTTTGAATCTCTGCTGTGCTTCTTATGTACTATATGACCTTGGGAAACTTAAGTTCTCTGGGTGCCTTAATTTCCTCACCTGTTTAATGGGGTTGATAAAAGTAACTAATATATATATATATATATATATATATATATATATATATATATATATATATATATATATATAATGATTGTGAGGATTAAATAAGTTAATGCATAAAAAGATGCTTAGAATGGTGCTGTATGGGTAACTATCATAGTTGAAATTGATTTTCCCTTACAATAGGTCTCTATGAAGTAACAGGGCAAGGAGATTTTGATAACTGGAAAAACAGATTAATTCATTGTGATGGGTTGACAAAAGAAGGAAGAGAAAGGAGAAAAGAAGGAAGAGTGGCACAGAATTGAAATTAGAAAGAAAGAAAAATACTCTGGTTGTGGAGGCAAGATTTATCTCAATTTACAACTTGTCTACAGTAAGCATTTCTCACATCTTTTTCTTCTGGTTTCTAGAATATATATGCCATGAACAAAAGGAAGGCATCAATAATGGAGAGCCTTAAAATTTTCAGATTTGTGCTATAAATAAATGCCTCAATTTCCATTTTACAAAGAAATCATTTTTAAGGAGAATCACTGATATAATCCACACTGAGCAAATTAAGGAAAATCCCCCTGGGAAAATCTTATGCTGCTTTAAGTATATACAGCAAAGGCAAGATGAAAAGACAGTAAGAAAAAACCCATTTATTAACACATACTGATGGCTGGAAAATATCCTATATGGTCGTATTAGATATGTCAGTTCAGTAAACTGAAACTCAACACGATACCTAAGGCTAAGAAATGGTTGATTTTTTACTTATTAAAAAATCAAATTTTTGCCTTCAAGTCACTGTGGAATGCAAAAGAATAAGGCAATGTTGCATTCTGGTGAGTATGAAGATCTGTCTTGTTTCATTAATTAAATTAATTTCCCACGAACAAAACTATATCAAGGACCTTTTCCTATACCACTATCAGTTAAAAGAATATGTTTCAGTATTGAGGAAGGTTAGTAATCTGTTCATTAAATGAAGCTGTTACTTTTTGCTGCTGCTAAACATTTTAGAAGAGCAGTCTATAATTTTGTCAATTCATAGCAGATATTTGCATTCATAATTCATGAGAGATTTTTTGAAGAAATAAATTATAAAATACACTTAATTTAGCATTGTAGAACAAGTCTTTTAACATTTTCTTCATGTCATGCGTGACTTTCTATGAATGGCTTTATGGATTACCCCATGTTAATTCTTTTGTATACATTTGTTGAAATACAACATTGCCTCACATGTCCTTCCTGGGTGATGGAAGTTCATCTTATATTTATTAAAATTTATTAATAGCTTTTACCTTTTGTAGTATCATCCAATATATTTTTTTTAATTTACATGGTACTTTCAAATTTATCTAATTTTTTTTTTTATCTCATATATTTTAAATATTAACATTTTTATCCACCTCACCTGTAAAAACAAACACAGACTAAAAGTGAAGGAATGGAAAAAGATATACCACACAAATGAAAACCAAAAACTAGCAGGGGTGGCCATTCTTATATCCAATAAAATAGACTTTAAACCAAAAACCATAAAGAGACAAAGAAGAAGGTTATATAATGATAAAGGGATCTATCCAGTTAGAGGACATAACAATCATAAATATGTATGCACCCAACACTGGAGCACCTAGATAAGTAAAGCAAACACTCTTAGACCTATAAAAAGAGATAGACCCAAATACGATAATAGTATGTAACTTAAACATCCCTCTCTCACCACTAGACTGATCTTTCAGGCAACAAATCAACAAAGAAAAACAGGATTTAAACCACACCTTAGACCAATTGGACCCAGCAGATATCTACAGAACATTTCATCCAACAACTAGAGAATACACGTTCTTTTCATCAACATATGGAACATTCTGTAGGACAGACCACATACTAGGTTACAAATCAAGTCTCAGAAAATATATAAAATTTGATATCATCCCAAGTATTTTTTCAGACCAAAATGTATTAAAACTGGAAATGAATAAAAAGCAATATTCTGGAAAATACTGAAGTGCATGGAAACTGAACAACAGAAACCTGAACAACCTATAGGTCTGATGGAATTTGGATGTATTGTCCTTCCAGAACTCATGTGGAAATCTGATCCCCAATGTGGCAGTGTTTGGAGCTGTTTGGGTCATGGGGACAGATCCCTCATGAATGGATTAATTGCTCTCCCTGGGATGTGGGGGTAGTGAGTGAATTCTTGCTCTATTAGTTCCTGTGAGAGCTGGTTGCTTAAAAGAACCTGGTACCTCCCCTCTCTCTCTCCCTCTTGCTTCCTCTCACAATGTGATCTGCTTGTACCTGATGACTGACTGAAATATTCCATGAGTAAAAGGAGCCTGAGGCCAACACCATATGCAGTTGTCCCAGAACTGTAAGCAAAATAAACCTCTGTTCTTTATAAATTACCCAGTCTCAGATATTCTGTTATAGCAACACAAAACAGACTAATATAGAAAATTGGTACTGAGGAGTAGAGTGTTGCTATACAGATACCCAAAAATGTTGAAGTGGCTTTGGAAATGGGTAATGGGCAAAGGATGGAGGAGTTAGGAGGACTTAGAAGAAGAAAAAAAGATGAGAGAAAGTTTGAAACATTTTAAAGTAAAGTGGTTAAATGGTTGTGACCAGAAAGGTGATAGAAACGTGGAGAATAAAGGCCATGTTGATGATTAGGACTCAGATAGTAACGAGAATCTTATTGGGAATTGGACAAAAGATCACCCTTGCTATACCAAGGAACTTGGCTGCACTGTGTCCATGCCCTAAGACTTAGCGGTGGGTGGTATTTAAGAGTTGTGAACCAGAAGGTTTGGTGGAAGAAATTTACAAGCAGAAAAGCATTAAAGAAGCTACATGGCTACTGGCAACAGGCTATGCTGAGTTATGGCAGAAATGGAATGATGTAAAGATCTGTAAAATTTTCAGCCTGGCCCTGTAGTAGAGAAGAGAGCAGGAAAAAAAAAAAAAATGCAAGGGTGCAGTGGATAGACTGGTTGCTAAAGATATTAGCTTGGCAGTGAGACAGCCAGATGCCAATAGCCAAGACAATGGGAGAAAGGCCCTGAAGGCTTTTCAGAAGTCTGGAAGGGTGCCCCTTCCATCACAGACTTGGAGGCCTCGGAGAACTGAGTTTTTTGGGAGGACAGACACGGGGGACTGCTGCCTTTAGGAACCTATTCCCTGCATTCCAGCCCTGCCTCAAGTGGCCCCACATGTGGTTCATGTAGCAGCTCTGGAGAGCACAAGCCTGAAACCTCGGTGGTATCCACATTGTGTTAAGTCTGCAGGCCTACAGAAAATGAGCAAAGTGGAGGCACAGCAGCCTCCACACAGATTTCAGAGGATATATGGAAAAGCCTGGGGTCCCAGGCAGAGACCTCCCACAGGGGCAGAGTCACTGCAGAGGCCTTCTACTAGAGCTATGCAGAACAGAAGGTGAGGTTGGAGACCCCACAGAGATCATCCACCAGGGAAATGTCTAGTGGAGCCAAAGCAGCAGGGCTGCCCCTAGGACCCCAGAACATTAGGACCACTGGCAATGTGCAACACCAACCCAGAAAAGCTGCAGGTACCAGCCCAGTGCCCAGCAGAGCTTGGGGGGGAGGGGGTTGCCCAAGGCTTTGGGGGCCCAGATGCCCCATTGTACCCAGGACTTGGACTTGGATCCAAAGAAGGTTATTTTGGAGCTTTAAGATTTAATGTGTACCCTCTTAAATTTCAGACTTGTTCGGGGCCTGTTTCTTTCTTCTGGCTTATTTCTCCCTTTTGGAATGGGAATGTATACCCACTGTCTGCTCTACCATTGTATATTGGCAGTAGATAAATTTGTTTTTGATTTTTACAAGTTCACACTTTGCCTTTGATCTCAGATGAGACTTCAGACTTTCGATTTTTAAGTTGGTGTTGCAACAAGCTAACAATTTGGGGACTGTTGGGATGAATGATTGTATTTTGCATGTGAGAGTGATAGGAGTTTTGTGAAGCCAGGGGCAGAATGATGGAGTTTGGATATATTGTCCTCCCAGAACTCATGTGGAAATCTAATCCCCAATGTGGCAGTGTTGGGAGCTGTTTGGGTCATGGGGGCAGATCCTTCATGAATGGATTAATGTTCTCCCTGGGGGATGGGGGTAGTGAGTGAGTTCTCACTCTATTAGTTCCCATGAGAGCTGGTTGCCTAAAAGACCCTGGTACCTCCCCTTGCTCTGTCTGTCTTGCTTCATCTCCCCATGTGATCTGCTTGTACCTGATGGCTGCTTGCCATTTCCACCATGAGTAGGAGCAGCCTGAGGCCTGTGCCAGATGCACCTGTCCCAGAATCATAAGCCAAATAAACCTCTGTTCTTCATAAACTACACAGTCTCAGGCATTCTGTTATAGCAAAATAAAATGTACTAACATAGGGCCCAAGAAGAAAATAAAGAGGAAATTGAAGAATTTCTTGAAACTAACAAAAATAAAGATATATCATACCCAAACCTGTGGGAAAATGCAAAAGCAGTACTAATAGGAAAGTTTATTATAATAAATGCTTACATCAGAAGAATGGAAACACTCAAAATAAATGACCTAACACTATGCCTCAAAGAAGTAGAAAAACAACAATCTATTCCAAAAAGTGGTAGATTAAATGAAATAATCGAGATGAGGACAGAACTAAGTGAAATAGAGACAAAACAAACAAACAAACAAACACCCCCCCCCAAAAAAAATACCAAAGATCAATAAATAAGGAGTTTTTTTCCTGGAAAGATAAATAAAATAGACAAACCATTAGCTACATCAACAAAAAAGAGAAGAGAAAAGACCAAATTACAAAAATTAGAAATGAAAAAGGAGACATTGCAACCGATACTACAGAAATATGAAGAATAATTAGAGATTATTATAAACAATGGTACACCAACAAATATGAAATCCTGGAGGAAATGGATAAATTTTTGGAACATGAAAACTACCAGGGCTGAACCTAGAAGAAACAGAGGACCTGAACAAACCAATAATAAGCAATGAGATTGAAGCAATAATCAGCAATCTTCCAACAAAGAAAAACCTAGGACCAGATAGCCTTACAACTGAATTCGATCAAACCTTTAAAGAAGAATTAATACCACTTCTCTTCAAACTTTTCCCAAAAATTGAAACAGAGGCCATTCTCCAAAACTCATTCTATGAGGCCAGCATCACCCTGGTAACAGATAAAGATACAACAAAAAAAGAAAACTGCAGGCCAATATCTTTGATGAACATAGATGCAAAAATCCTCAACATAATTCTAGCAACAAGATTACAGCAACACATCAAAAATATTGTATGCCATGGTAAAGTGGGATGCATCCCAGAGATTCAAGGTTGGTTCAACATATGCAAGTCAACAAAGGTGATACACCACATTAGCAAAACCAAGGACAAAAAACATATGATTATCTCACTTGATGCAGAAAAAAGCATTTGACAAAATTCAGCATCACTTCATGATTAAGACTCTCAGCAAATTAGGTATAGAAGGAAATTATCTCAATACAATAAAAGCCATTTACAACAAACCAATTGCAAGTCTCATCCTGAATGGGATATCATCCTTAATGTTCCTTAAGAACAGGAACAGGAAAAGGATGCCCACTCTCACCACTCCTATTTAACATAGTATTAGAAGTACTAGCCAGAGCAGTCAGGCAACAGAAAGAAGTATAGGGCATCCATATTGGAGAGGATGAAGAAAAACTGTCCTTTTGCAGATGACATGATCTTATATACAGAAAAACCTATGAACTCTACCAAAAAAGTCTTAGAGCTCATTAACAATTTCAGTAACGTTGCAAGACACAAAATTGACACCCCCAAATCAATGGTGTTTATATTCCAATATCAAACTAGCAGAAAATGAAATTTTAAAAAAGGAAGCCCATTTACAATAGTTGCCAAACCCCCCCCCAAAAAAACCTAAGTATCAATTTAACCAAGGAGGAGAAAGATTCCTACAATGAGAACTACAAAACACTACCGAAAGAAATTAAAGAGGACACAAAAAGGTGGAAAGATATACCATGCTCTTGGATGGGAAGAATTAACATCATGCAAATGTCCACTCTACCCAAAGCAATCTACATATTCAATACAATCATGAGCAAAATACCAATGACATTCTTCACAGAAACAGGAAAAAAAAAAAAAAACAGTCCTAATGTTCATATGGAATAAGAGAAGACCATGAATAGCCAAAGCAATCCTGAGGAAAAAGTATAAAGCCAGAGGCATAACACTACCTGACTTACAATTATATTACAAAGCTATTATAACCAAAATAGTGTGGTAATGGCATAAAAAAAGATGGAGCAATGGAACAGAACAGAAAACACAGGAATCAACCCACGTACTTACAGCCACCTAATCTTTGACAAAGGCAACAAGAACAAACATTGGAGAAAAGACTGCCTCTTCAATAAATTGTGCTGGGGAAATTGGGCATCCATATGCAGAAAAATGAAATTGGACCTGTACCTCTCACCATATACCAAAAACAATTCAAAATGAAATAAGACTTAAATATAAAACCTGAAACCATAAAATTACTATAGGAAAACATAGCAGAAACACTCCAGGTAGTAGGACTGGGCAAAGACTTCATGAATAAGGCCCCAAAAGCACAAGAAAAAAATCTGAGAATAACAAATGTGGCAAGGATGCAGGGAAAGGGGAACTCATCTACACTGTTGATGGGACTATAAATTAGCATATCCATTATGGTAAACAGTATGGAGGTTTCTCAGACAACTACATACAGAATTACCATATGATCCAGCAATCCCACTACTGGGTATATATCCACAAAATGGAAATCATCATGTCAAAGGGATATCTGAACTCCCATGTTTATTACAGCTCTATTACAATAGCCAAAATATGGAAACAACCTAAATGTCCATAGATTGATGATTGGATAAGGAAAAAAGTGTTGTAAATATATTTACACAGAATGGAATATTACTCAGCCATAATAAAGAATGAAATTCTGTCATTTGCAGCAACATGGATCAATCTGTAGAAATTATCTTAAGTGAAATAAGACAGACAAACAGAAATACTGCATGTTCTCACTCAAAACAGGCTGTTAGGAAGGAAGGTAGGAAGGGGAGGAGGGTGATGGAAGGAGGGCAGGAGGGAGGGAGAGAGGAAGGAAAGAATGAAGGATAAAAGAGAGAAAAGACTATAACAATACGTTAAACTATCTGAAGGAGAGAACAAACCTAAGGGTAACAGAGATGGGGGCGAGGATGGAAGATGGCTTGGGAAGTGATAGGTCAGCTAAAGGGCATAAAGAAATATCATGATTTGTAAGAATGAATATGCTAATAATAAATAAAATGAATTAAATTAAACATGTTTAGGTATAAATTCTATGCTTTTAAAAACAGCTTATAGAGGTATAATTGACATATAATAAACTAAAAATATTTAAAAAGTAGAATTTGCTAAGTTTTGACATATGAGTACACCTGTGAAACCATTAAAATATTCAATTTTTATGAACCTAATAAATTTGATTTTCATACAAATTTAGTACTCGATGCTGACCTTTTATCCATAAGTTATACATTTCTAGCAATTCCTCTGTGGCTTTATATGCAAATTATTTTATTATTATTATTTTTTGTCTTTTTCGTGACCAGCACTCAGGCAGTGAGTGCACCGGCCATTGCGGCGGGAGCGGCGCTGCGCTCCCAGCCCCGCACTCTCCCGAGTGCGCCACGGGCTCAGCCCATTTTATTGTTATTTTCTTATATACCTAAAGCTTTGTCATACCCTTTGATGCCTTATGCCTCGGCAATAACTCAAAGGTCAGCTCAAACACAACTTTCTTCATAAAACCTTTTTGATGTCCTCTTCAGAAAAGATATTTTCCTGTATGAACAGTCATTACTCTGTTTTATGGCCCATTGAACATACCCTCTTCCATTCAACTTACAAATTAGCATACGCTTAACAGATCATAAGCTTTCTGAGGGCACGGAGTGATTCCAATTTATCTTTGTCCCCACTACAAGGTCTAACATATAGTGCATATTCAGTTAAGTGCAATGCTGATTGATGAAGGAATATTTTCTATCCTAAGATTGCAAGTACATTCTTTGTTTAAAGGATTATATTAACCATTCAGACAGAGCCCCTATGAGAAATGAAGGAAGAGAGAAGATGTGCGGGGGGGGGGGGGGGCGGGGAGAGAAAGGAAGGGAAGAACGGAGGGAGGAAGGTAATGGAAAAGAACCACCAGGAAAGTCAATAGCTTTAGTTTTACTTATAAAGATCATGAAGAGTTGTTAAGATTTCTCCATTTAGAAATATTTTAGAAATATAGGTTCATACTGGCACTTGCACACATTACTACACTCATATAAAATACAAATTACTAGTTATTTTTGATATATTAAGCTTTAATATCTTTTTTTAATTTAATCTAATTTAATTTAATTTTATTTTATTTTATTTATTTTTTTCCTTAATTTTATTTTGCCGATATACAATGTGGTTGATTATTGTGGCCCATTACTGAAACCCCCCTCCCTCCTCCCTCTCCCCCCTCCCACCCAACAATGTCCTTTCTGTTTGCTTGTCTATTAACTTCAAGGAATTGTAGTTGTTATGTCTTCTTCCACCCACCCCCCGGTTTTTTTTTTTTTGTGTGTGTGTGTGTGAATTTATTTGTTTATTTTTAGCTCCCACCAACAAGTTAGAACATGTGAAGCCTCTATGGAAAATGGTATGGAGGTTCCTCAAACAATTGCAGATAGATCTGCCATATGACCCAGCTATCCCACTGCTGGGAATATACCCAGAGGAATGGAAATCATCATGTCAAAGGTATACCTGTTCCTCAATGTTCATCGCAGCACTCTTTACAATAGCCAAGAGTTGGAACCAGCCCAAATGTCCATCATCGGATGAGTGGATATGGAAAATGTGGTACATCTACACAATGGAATACTACTCAGCTATAAAAACGAATGAAATACTGCCATTTGCAACAACATGGATGGACCTTGAGATAATTATATTAAGTGAAACAAGTCAGGCACAGAAAGCTTTAATATCTTTATATAAAACTATATTAAACTTTGGTATATTAAACTTTCATATTTTTATTATATTGCATAATTATCTAAGAGATACATAAAATACATATTTATGACACTAGTTTTAATTTCAAAATTTGAACAATGAAGTCACTTCAGTTATAAATAATAGAAATTTATTTTCCTTAGACAATGAGCTTTTTCCCCCCATTATCCATTAGAATAATCCACAAGTTTATCTATAAGAATAAACTCAGGAATATTGCACTGAACCATATGCTCCAATAAGGTGTGGCTTGTGTCTAGGGACTTTAGACAAATAATAGTTAATACTTAAAATGACAGGGAAATATATGTTGAAATTATATATGGAACTCAGTTTTATTTCTATCATTTGACTTTTAAACTCTCTTCTATTTTCTCATCCTAACAAAGTCCACAGTAAATTTGGCAAACATAAATAGGCAGAGACATCAGAAACTAGAGTTATTCTAAGAAGCACAATACATTAAGGACTGAAGAGAAGGAATGGATTAAATATAAATGATGAGGGACACAAAATTATTTTTTTATGAAAACTTGGTGTAGGACTGAATGTTTTAAAATTTAAAATTATTTAGAGGTATCATATCATGGATACCAAATAGGTAAAGCATTTACATCTTCCCACTCTCTAGCCCTCTCTCTAAAAATAGGAACAAATCAGACTGTTAACACTAGTTAGCCCTTTTCACAATTCAAAAGTTTCTTATATATTTTTAATTTATGAAAAGACAGAAAATTCTGAAGACTTTATCTGTCCACCTTTGAAACACAAAACAAGCATTAAAAATAATAGAAACAAAGCCATACATAATGAGCTTTGAAAAATACATCAAACATTAGAGTACTGCAGTTAGGTGTGACAAGTAAGCATTGCTTTTGTTTCTAAGATCGCACTAAATCAAAACAATGGGACCAATGGTACAGGATAATTGTCTTTGATATGCTGCTGGGAGTGTTATTTATGATTGTCTATAAAATATGCTGTCACAGTGGCAGGCTGCCTAGGACCTCAGTGGTATTTATGGAGTAGCCTATCTTTAGGTGCTGTCTGGTATAAAAATTTTTAAAGAAGGAAAAGAAAGTATGTTCAACACTGTCATTGTAAAATTGCCCCTTACCTTTTCACAATGATATGATTAATTCAAAAAATAAATATGTGAAACATGTCCAAACTTATTTTTTTTAAAAAAAAGGTGTATAAACTCTTGTTGGGTTAAAAAAAATCTTATTCAATGTGTAATATTGTATCCAAACTTACACCCACATAAAGGAAATGCAGGCTAGTAAAGATGCTTATTTGGAAATTCTCTAGACAGATTGATAACACTAAAATTGTTTATTGCTGATGGAGTTTTATATAATTAAACTGATAAGAGTCTTTTTATGGTGTTTCAAATATGTTTGCTTTTAAGACAGATGGAGCTGTTGTGTCTTATACAAAATTATAAATCATGAAGATGCAATGCCATTTTTTAGATAAAATAAATTTAAAATACAAATTGTATATTTTCATGCATGTTGTGATGACCTAAAGAAAGAGCAATAATTGTCTTCTGTAGAAATCAAACTACAGAAGACACAAAATGTAGTGATTTATTCACGTAATTTACTTTTAGGATTTAGCTACTTAATGATTTTAAGCACTGTCTAATACATTATATTTTTCAGGAACAAGAGTAGAATGCAGTAAAATGAATGAGTAAATTACATAAAGCACATTCTTTCTAATGTTATTTTTCTCTCTATGTTGAGTGAGAAAAGACTATGACATTTTACTACTTCAATAAAATATAGGCTTGTAGATTTTTACCTTTGAGGAAAGCAATTGCTACTCTGCGTTTCAAATGAGGAAAACTGTCCTATGCTTAAAACAAACAAATAAAACTTTTTTAGCATTCTACCTCCTTTTAACCCATATGTCAACTAAATTTTTATAAGCACCTATTATCACTGATTCTCATTTTCTTTTCTTTTTTTTCTTTCTTTTGGCCGTTCTATGCTAAACCTTTCAGTGGTCTAAATGACCAGTGCAGGCAGTATGTCTTCTAAGGGACCACTAACAGATAGGAGAGAACAAGATGCAGGCATAGGTCATACACACCCTCAAGGGTCAGGTAGAATGAGCTTTAATATTGAAGAATGGTTAGAAAGAAGTATGTTCATAAATAGTGTAAGCAGGAGAATCTGAGTTAAAAAAAAAAAAAAAGAAAAGTTTTTTATGGGGTAGAAAGCAAAGTGTAACTTACAGAATGAAGTCAGAAATTTTTCCACCAATAAAATAAGAATTAAGGTAGATCTTTAAACTTGTTAACTTTATCATGGAAAGCTACAGAGATAGCGACTAATCTTGAGATGTCTACACTCCTGTTGAGAGCAATGCTAGCAAATTTCAAGTGAAATCACTTAATTGTACTTCAACTGCTAATTTATTTATTTATTAGCTACAGATATTTTATTTTTCTTTCTTTATTTACTTACTTATGTTTTATTTTAATTTATCAATATACAATGTAGTTGATTTTCGTGTTGATTTCCCAAATCCTCTTTTACCTTTCCCTCTCCCCCTCCCCCATCAACGTCATATCTGTTCACTTGTGATTGTTGTGTCTTCTTCCCTGCTTCCCACACCATTTGTTTGTTTGTTTGTTTATGTATTTATGTATTTATTTTTAGCTCCCACAAATAAGTGAGAACATGTGGTATTTCTCTTTCTGTGCCTGATATTTCACTTAATAGTATTTTCTCTAAGTCCATCCATGTTGCTGCGAGTGTTAATATTTCAATCATTTTTATAGCAGAGTAGTATTCCATTGTGCAGATATACCACATTTTCCGCATCCACTCATCTGATGATGGGCATTTGCGCTGGTTCCAACTCTAGGCTATTGTAAATAGTGCTGCAATAAACACTGGAATATAGGTATCCCTTTGCCATGATAATTTCCATTCCACTGGGTACATTCCCAGCAGTGGAATAGCTGGGTCATATGGTAGATCTAACTGTAATTGAGGAACCTCCATACCAGTTTCCATTAAGGCTGCAGCATTTTGCAGTCCCACCAACGGTGTATGAGAGTTCCTTTTTCTCCACAACCTAACCAGCATTTATCCTTCTCAGTCTTTTGGATATTAGCCATCCGAACTAGAGTGAGATGGTATCTCAGTGTGGTTTTGATTTGCATTTCCCAAATGCGGAGTGATGTTGAACATTTTTTCATGTGTCTATTGGCCATTCAAATATCTTCCTTTCAGAAATGCCTATTCAGCTCCTTTGCCCATTTTTTAAATTGGGTTACTTGTTTTTCTGCTGTAAAGTTGTTTGAGTTCCTTGTATATTCTGGATATTAATCCTTTGTCAAATATATATTTTGAAAATATTTCCTCCCTCTCTGTTGTTGTCTTTTTTCCCAGTTAATTGTTTCTTTTGCTGTGCAGAAGCTCTTTAGTTTGATATAATCACATCTGTTTATTTTTTCCTTTGGTTGCCTGTGCTTTGGGGGTCATATTCATGAAGTCTGTACCCAATCCTACTTCCTGAAGGTTTTCCCCTATGTTTTCTTTAAGGAATTTTATTGTTTCAGGGTGTGTATTTAATTCTTTAATCCATTTTAAGTTGATTTTGGTATATGATGAGAGGTATGGGTCTAGTTTCATTCTCCTGCATATGGATGCCCAGTTTTCTCAGCACCGTTTGCTGAAGAGCCAGTCTCATCTCCCGTGTGTAGACTTGGTGATTTTGTCAAAGATCAGATGGCTGTAGGTATATGGGTTGATTTCTGGATTCTCTATTCTAGTCCACTGACCCATGAAAGCTGGAGGCATGACACTACCTGATTTTAAACTATATTGCAAAGCTATAATATCCAAAACAGCATGGTAATTGCACAAAATCAACTGCTAATTTAAATGGGAATCTATAACTTTAGTTTTTGCCTCACATAATACATGAAAAAGAAAATTATTAGTTTGGTTTCAACTATGTAAGTAGTGTCATTTACTGCATGAGATAACTTTTTAAAATTTTTATTCTTATTTTTAAAAATTTATTTATTACTTTTTTAAAAACATTCTAAGATGTTTCTGTGGAGCAGATTGGGGGAAAGGGAGAGAGGAAGGAAAAACAAATAGTGTGGGAGAAGGAGGAAGGAGGGAGGGTCTAGTTGAGGCCCATGGCACCCCCAACAATTCTTCAGGGGAGACAAGGGGGCTTCCATCAGTGGCTGGGTCACTGCTGGGTTGGACACAGATGTCAGAGGAGTGTGACTGATGGTCTTGTCCCCCCATGCCCTGGCTCTTTCTGTGGTGGATTGATGGTCATTGTTGGGCTTGTTCTAGGTGTCGGGGGTGCATGACTAGGCCCTCAGCCCCTAACCTCCCCAGCTCTGGAGACCAGGGCACTTCCTGCAGCAGCTGAATGGTCATCACTGGGCTGGTTGCAGGTGTTTGGGGACAAGGCTGAGGCCCCTGGCCCTCCCTGCTTCCTGGCTTGGGAGCCCATGAGCCTTTCAGTCTTTCTAGGTTTTATAGGTGTTCTTCAGTGCTGTAAAACCTTTACTAGTTAATAGCAAACTTTGTCTCAGATCTGTGGATACTTTTTTTTTTCTTTCAGTTCTGTGTTGGATTATTTGCTGTTCCCACCACTTAAACTCTACACTGGAACTAATTTGTTGTCCTTTGCTTACTTCTAAAATGGAGGAACTTCCTGTGGGGACCAGCACTTGAGCTCTGTTGTAGAGCTAAATTGGTGCTTTGCTGGTGATTCTCTAGGGAAGGCTTTGCGTGCAGCTTGGGTTTTAATTGTTGACCTTGTATGTACTCCCGGATTTTGTGAGTTCCAGTACACGTGGGTTGTGTGGAAACTCTAGTCTGGACCTGAGACTTATCAGCAAACTGCAAACCATGGAGATCTATATTCCTGAACTGTCTCTACTGAGTGATATTGTGCTGATTGGGATGCAGATCAGCTGTCCATGCTGTGCCCCAGTGTTCCCCTGGTGGGTTTGTCTCTCCCACTGCCTGCACTCCGAACACTTCCCATGGGGTAGGCCATGTGCTGTTCCCTTGCAATGACTCACTGGCCTTTGAGTGGCTCCATTTTTCAGTTGTCTGTGGCTCGTTGCTCCTGTGTGGGTCCATGGGAACTCTATTAGTGGTCTTGCTGTCCTGTCTCCCCTGCCACCTCCAAGCAGATTCATCAAAAGGGCACAGCAGCAGCTTTGCTATCTCTTGCTCCATGTGCTCAGCAGCGCCAGCCTTGAAGTGGCCAGGATTTGAGATGGTTGGAGCGATCCTTTCTTTCTCTCATGGTGGCTTCTCCTGCCTTTACAAACTCTGTTGGTCTCCTCTTCCTCTGAGCTCTAGAGGTTGTAGCTTGGCTGTCATTGTTTTTTAATAGCTGTAAATTGGTTGATTTGTGAGAGAGAGTGATACTGGGACCATCTATTCTGCCATCTTGACTGGAAGCTCTTTTATAATTGTGACAACATATACTTTATCATTTCTGTACTAAATATTGTGGTTCAAATAGATGGAAGAATACATAGTATTATTTTGTAATAATCTTTATACTGTAGTTCTTGTAAGATATCGTTAAATCCACTATTTAGGCTGAAAGTATTAAAGTATGTATTTATTTTATTTAGTTTTTCGGTGAAAAGAGCAGAATATTACTGAGATCATTTTTGTATTAATGTAATCTTTAAAATCAATTAAAATTTATTTTAGTAATTTTTGAGTGATTAAGGTTGTTTTGTGTTTCTCAAAACATTTTTTTGAGTATTTATTGAGTACTATATTCCAGGCAATTTGATGCTTAGGAAACTTTTGTAAACAAAACAAAGATTGTTGTTCTCATTGACTTTATTTCTAGCAAGAAAGACTGGAAATATATAAGTGAACTTATAAACAAATAAATGTATAAATAGGTAAATTTTATATTTTGCAAAAGAAGTGATAAGTGGGCACAGAAAAAAGAAAGTCATCTAGCTGAGAAGGACAGGGAGCACCTAGTTCAGATGGAGAGTGAGTCCCAATTTAAATATGAAAGGTCTGGGTGGGGATGATTGAAAAGACAAAAGACTTAAAATAAGGGAGTTAGCTATTATTATATCGCAGGAAAGAATGTACCAAGGAAAAGGAGGAGCCAGTATAAACTCCATCAAGGAGCAGAAACAGGACCAATGTGAATATCACTGCGTGATCAAGACAAATAATAAAAGGAGATGAGTTCTGATGATAATAGAGGGTAGGTCATGAAAAACCTTATAGGTTTTTAAGAACTTTGTTTTTCACAGAGGAAAATGGGAAATCATTACAGGTTTTTACCTATCGGGAAGTTAAATATTTTTACCACGGCATAAAATACATAGAAAAAAGTGCACAAAGCCTAAGTATGCAGCCATAAATTTCACAAAGAAAACATACACATGTAACGAGTATGCAAATTTCTATAAGGTTTTCTTTTTTCTTATTTTTTTGTTTGCTTTGCAGATTCTGTTTATCAGATTAGGAATGTTTCCTACTATTTCTAGTTTCCAAAAAAGTGCTATTTTAATTTGTTTTTCTTTTTCTTTTATCAAGTATTTTTTTCTGCATAGACTTAAATGGTTTCTGTCTCTAAAACTGTTAATATGGTGAAGTACATTGATGTCCTAGTAACCATGTGATTCTGTAACTAAAGCCATTTGGTCAAAGCACAATGTTATTTCTTTATATTATAAGATTAGACATAAAAATTTATTTAGTATTTTGACCTCTAAGTTTAAGACAAAGTTTGGTTTGTAATTCCTTTCCTGTAATGTCACTGGAGATTTTGCTGCCAGTATTATAATGGTCTCACAAAATTAGTTAAGTTTTCTTACATTTTCTATTTTTCCATAGAATTTGTGTAAATGTTATTTTTTATTTCTTTCTTCAAAATTTGGGCAAATCTGCTTTTTCGTATAGCTGATTCAAATTCTTTAATATAAATAAAATTATTTATATATTTTAATGCTTATTTTTCTAGGAATTACATGCTTAATTTGTTATATAAATTGCCATATTTTTGATACACTTTTATTATTTTTAATAATTATTTTAAATGATTCAGCTTATGAATAGCAGCAGTGAATCCTACACATTGAAAAAATATATATTATTTTATGTGGGGGTTCTAGTATTCTGTTTGATACATTATCACAAGTGTACAGATTTATAATTGTTATATCTTTCTGGTGAATTGACATATTTATATATAAGAAATATCATTCTATATGTCTTACAATTCGTTTTACCTTGACTGATATTATAATAGCTATATTTGCTTTCTTTTGATGACAAGTGCATAGTATAACTAACTTCTTGCTTCTATATTCAACCTTACCATGACCACATACACAAAATTTGTTTATTGTAAATAACATGTATTAACAAATCTTATAATTTTAGCAATTTAACTGAAGTATCTTTTAACTTAACATTTTATAGAAGCAATCTTACTATTTCCCTTCTTATATTCTTTAGCATTTATCTTCTTATGAGTTAAACAAATACTTTCACTTTTCTATTTTACTTTCAATTAGTTTGCATTGTATGTGTATGTGTCAATGTGTGTGTGCTCCTCTTTTAGAGGTCACTCCAGAAATTAAAACATACATTCTTGAATTACTACATTCTAATTTAAATTGACTTTCACCACTTCCAAAACAATGCTAAGATTTTAGTATAATTTAATTTATGCACACATAGATTTTTTACTTTTTGCCTTTTAACTTGCTTATATTTTAAATTCCATAAGGCATTATTAGTATTTTGTCTAGTTACTAAAATATATGTATTCTTTGTAATGGTCCTAATTTCTAATTCCCTGCTTTCTTTAGGAATTTTTTCTTTATATATTTTTAATTATGTATATTTAAGCTGTATGACATAATGGTTTGATACACACACACACACACACACACACGTGAAATGATTATTATAGTCAATCAAATTGACATATTCATCATCTCACATGCATTTTTTTTTTTTACTTCAATTATGAAGAATATTTTCACAGGGTATACGATTTTCAATTGACATTTAAAATTTATTTTGGCACTTTACAGATGTCTTATCATTCACTTCTGGATTATTTCATTTTTGTTAATGATTCATCTGTAATCTTATTTTTGCTCCTTTGCAGGTGTTTTTCTCAGGCTTTTCAAAAGAAATTTTTTTTCCTTTGTTTTAAGCAATTTGTTAGGATATGTTTAGGTGTGTGAAAGTGTTATAATTTCTATTAGACTGGTATAAGTTAAAAATCATCTTGTGATTTCTAGAGTGAACACCAAAAAGAAAGCAAAAGAATATGCATATAATAAATTGATAAAGGAATATCTAGATAATAAATTATTCAATTATCCAAGGTTGAAAAGAAGAAAAAAAAAGGATATTCATTTGCACCAACATGTATAAAAAGGGAAAATGTCATGTTAAGTGAAGTAAACCAGTCACAGAAAAACAATTACTGCATGATCTCACTCATATGCAGAATATATATATATATATTTAAAAAAGGTGGTTTTCATGGAAGTAAAGAGAAAAATAATGGTTACTAATGGTTACCAGAGGCCAGGAGAGGAGGAGGGAGAGGTGGAGGAAAAGCAATGGACTAGGTCGACTAAATGGTATAAAAACTATGCTATTTACCCTAAGTGAATCATTGTGCAGTATATGCATGTGTTAAAACAACACACTGTGCCAATATAAGAAAAAATGAAAAAAAAGTATACTAAGAAAAGGTATATTAATAAAAGGTAGAAAGTATGAAACAAAAAAAGAGGGGATTGGCTAACCAAAATGAATAAATATATATAGATAGATACAAATGCTAACCAAATGCAAGCTGAGATAGCTATAGTAATATTAAAAAACACAGATTTGGAGGCAAGTATCTTTGTTAGACAAAAACTGAGAACATTTCTTAATAATACAACGGTGAGTTAATGCTGCAGAAATATGTAAACAAACACCTATATGCATACAAAAAACATCTCAACATATATGAAACAAAAATTGACAAAATTAATGGTAAAGCTACAAAAAGCTACAATCATAATCAAAAAACATTAACATATGCATCTTAGTTGTTGATAAAAACAAAGAAAAATCAGCACACATATAAAAATATGAATAACTCAACACAGATACTTGACAAGATTTAGATATATGAACCAACAGAATACCCACTTGTCAGATGTGCAAGGAATAATTAAGCACTTGCATAATAATTTTGCTTTGCATAAACAAACCTCAGCTATTATAACATTATTAAAAGAATGAAGAATATATTCTCTGGCCACTGTGAAAAGTCAACAACATAAAGATAACTAGAAAATCCCCAAGTGTTTAAAAAGGACTCTGCATTAGTCCATTTCTGTTGCTATAATAGAATACTTGAGACTGGGTAATTTATAAAGAACAGAAGTTTATTTAGCTCATGATTCTGGGGCAGCTGCATCTGGCATGGGCCTCAGGCTGCTTCTACTTAAGGTGGAAAGCGGCAGGCAGCTGGCAGGTACAAGCAGATCACATGGTGAGAGGAAGCAAGAGAGAGAGAGAGGAGGTTCCAGGGTCTTTTTAAGCAATGAGCTCTCACGGGAACTAATAGAGCAAGAACTCACTCACTACCCCTCCTCCCCCAGGGAGAGCATTAATTCATTCATGAGGGATCTGCCCCCATGACCCAATCAGTTTGACTTTAGTGCCTGACTTCCAAATACAACCACCATTACCACAAAGGTTACTGGTGTGAGTTCATCTTCCTTTGAAACAGTGTTTAGTCCAGAGTTTACTCAATTGATTACATTCTTAGAAATAATGCCATTTGTGGAGCACTATGGGAAATCTCAAATAATGAAGATCAATGGAAAGTGTACATTATGCCATTTTATACTATATCCTTAACATACTATGTACACTGAGCTTAGCACTTCTTGAAAGCTTATTAACCATTTTTGTTCTATTGAAAATTTGAAACATTTATTTTCAAACACATTAACACTTTCAGGAAGTAGTTGCAAAGTTATTTTTTGATAATTTTATATATTTTTTTGTTAACAACCCTTAAGGTCTTATGCTTACAGAATGTCATATCTTTTTAAAAGTTAATACACACAGCATAAACATTATTTGTTAAAATGATACTCCTCTATGGCTAAAAAAACTAGAACAGCAAAATAAGACTCACAATGCAAACAGAAATCTCCTGGGCCCTATTACTTCCTCCCCACCCTTTCACCTATTTATCTTTTCTTTCATAACCTTTTCTGTAAATATAATTGCTAGTTACTTTTGGTTATGACCTGGATTTCTTTTGTGTCTTTAAGTAATGAATTTAAACATCTATTATTGTTTCATTAAATTGTGTCAGTATTTGGCAATCTACTTTATAATAAATCATTTGTTATTTTACCTTATACCTTTTTAAAAAAATTTTATTGAATCATAATTGAGTATACATATTTTTGGAGTTCAACATTGACAAATGTTGATCAAATCAATATTACTAGCATATATATTGTGACAAGTTGTACTTATTCTTTATGCCCCTTGTCCACTCTCTCCCCATACCCCTCTCCCACCCACCTCTAATTACCCTAGATTTCTTCTCTCCTTCTGAAAGAGTAATGGTTACTCTGTTGATTTGTTGTCTAGATGATCTGTCCAATGCTGAGAGGTGTGTTCAGGTCCCCCAACATTATCATAGAGCAGATGCTTCTTCTGTCTCTCTGGAATAAGCTTTGTGGAGAGAGACATCCTCTTCCTTTCTTTGGTCTCTCCTGGTGAGTCTCCTGGTGTGAATGCACTCCAGTGGCTGGTGGATCACCTGCATGGTGGTTGTGGCGTCTAGCTGCTTTCACTGCAGCAGTTTATTATAGTGGTTGCGGTGAGCTATCCACTTGGAGGTGATGTTTTTGGCATGCTCCTTATCTTGTTGGTGGTGGCGCTGGCAGTGTGCCCGGTTCTGGGCAAGGTGTCGAGTCCCCGGCTCTATGCCTCCAGACCCTGGGTGGGCCCGTAGCACTGGTGTTGTCCCTGGTTGTTCTCTCTTTCTGGCTTGATAGCCCAGGGGACTTCTGGTCCTTCTAGATATTACAGGTGTCCTTTGGTGAAATGAGACCTTTCTTAGTTAATATCAAACTTTGTCTCTGGTTGTGGGTACTTTGCTTTTTCTTTCAGTTCTGTGTTGGATTATTTGCTGTTTCCACTACTTAAATTCTGAGCTGGAAATAATTTGTTGTCCTTTGCTTACTTCTAAAGTGGGGGAAGTTCCTGTGGGGACCAGTACCTGAGCTCCGTGGTTGAGCTAAATAGCTGCTTTGCTGTTAATTCCCTAGGGAAGACTTTTTGTGCAGCTCAGGTTTTAATGGTTGACTCTATAGGTACTTCTGTGTTTAGTGAAATGCAATGCACCTGAGTTGTGTAAACACTGGGCTGGCCTGAGTCTTTCAATCAAAGAGTACCCGGTGCAATTCTATATTCCTGATCAGTCTGAGTGGTCCTGTGCTGATCAGGGTGCAGATCAGCTGTCCTTGCTGTGCCCCAGTGTTCTCCTGGTGGACCCATCTCCCCACCGCCTGTGCAGCAAACACTTCCCATGGGACTGGCTGAACACAAGTCCCTTGCAATGATTCACTGGCCTCTGAGTGGCTCCTTTTTTCCAGCTGTTCTGGCTCCTCACTCCTATGTGGGTCCACAGGAACCCTGTTAGTGGTCTTGCTGGCCTGGGGGCAACCAAGACCCTCTTCTCCCCTGCTACCTCCATGCAACTTCATCGGAGGGGCACAGCTGTGGCTTTTGCAAGCTCCTGCTCCATTCGCTCAAAAGCTCCAGCCTGGAAGCAGCTGGGGCTCGAAAATAGAGCGCTTTTTTTTTTTTTCTCCCTTCATGGCTTCTCTTGCTTTCATGCACTCTGTAGGTCTCTCCTCCTCTTCCCCTGAGCTCTAGCAGCCCCAGCTTGGCTGTCGTTACTTTTTAATAGTTATAAATTAGTTGATTTGTGGGACAGAATGACACTGGGGACCGTCTATTCTGCCATCTTGACTGGAAGCCACCCTGTACCTTATTGCCCCTGCCCTTCCCATACCCCAATAACTTTCTTCTCTAACTTTGCTTTGTGGATATTGTAATCTCTATTTCATTTTATTACCATACATCTCCTATTCTATGTTTGTCTATGGTATGATCCTAAAATTGGTAAACTATTAAACAGTGAATACTTTGTATTAAATATGAAACCATGTTAATCATCCAGCCCAAGTGTTTTTGTTTTTATTTTTGTCTTTAGTACCATGTCATGACTCTTATGGAATATAAAGTAAGATTTCAATATGCATTATCCTTTGTAAGATGACACTAGATTCAAATTCTCCCATTATCTACTACATTTTATATTTTGACTGAAATTTCCATGTCTTTTCTATTTTCTCTTACATCATTACCTTGATTTCCTTATTTTTATTGATATAAGGAGCACTTTTCTCCTTATTTTTGGTCCATCTTAAATATACTTCAGTTCCTCATTCAATTCTCATTGTTATTCTTGAAGCTTACTTCCTTCCTGTTCTTATTTGGGTTGGTTGCTATACCTTTGGATGATATCAATATTATATAGATATTTTTTGTCATTGATTCCCTTGCATTTTGTAAGGTTAACAGATTTTGTCTCCAATTATGTGTTCATTTATTTATTTTATTTTAAACTATTGATTAAATTGTTTTTCTCATAAAGTAGATGCAATATTAAAATGTCTAAAGCTGATCTTTTCTGAATTCCCTGCTTGGAGTGGGAAATGCATTAATTTTTTTCTTATCTAAAGCTAAATCAGATCTGAATTTAGACAGTCCTGTTTAAAATTGCTCAAACTCAGAAAAGTACCCCCTGCCCACAGCCTGGAGTCAAAGAGTATGCTAGAATATACCTCATATGTTATATTTAACATTTTTAGAACAAGGCCTTTGGCACAGGCAGATTTACCAAGAAGTTGATGTAACTTGTCTTAGGGCCCCTGACCCCTGTGTGAACCACTCCCAGAGCTCTCTAAGATGCTCTGGGAATCTACTTACACAAACATAAGTTTTTATAAAATTAGCACAGTAAGACAGTTTAGCTGCAATTGGTTAAGGCTGCTTGTTTTTCTTGTATGACTTTCCTTCCATCACACATCTTTTCCTATTAGGTCATGTGGAAGGAGCTGCAGAAAATTTGAGAATTTAAAAAAAGTAAGTTGCGTTAGTGATACATTTAGCTTAGATATACTAAATTATATTCGGTGGCTTTCTGTCAAGTAAGTAAGAAGAAAATGATTGATGATTAGCACCACTTTAAAGTGTTGTAAAATTTAATTACTAGAAAAAATAACTTGAAAATACCTTGAAGTCTAATAGCTAATATATGAAAGAAACTTTTCTCAAAGCTGACAGCAACTTAAAATATTTGCCCAATGTTATCAATATTGTGTTGTGATGGTGACTTCCAAAATCATCAAAAATAAAACTAAAATTTTTATCAACCATTCTAAAGGAAGGATCAACTTATTAAGAGGGGATCAAAGAATATGCACTCATAATATGTAGGGAAATATTATAAAAGTGTATTATCCATTATGTTATTTTTCTAAATCCAGTGATGCTTGTCATATTTTCAGCTTTTTAAAAATTAGCAGTTTGCTGTGACATAAAATTTTTCATTATAAATATTCATTTTCACTCCTAATGTAATTGTGAAAGTTGTCACAATCAAAATGAAGTCACTTTTGTTAAAAATCCCAACAAATGTAGCTGATGTAGCTGGAGAAGGCCATGCAGGGAGGCTTTGCACGCATGAATGCCTGATAAAAAGAACTATTACAGAAGACTGCAAAACCTACAGCCTTGCACAAAGGTCACTGCAACTTTACACACAAAAAATACTTCTGTGGGAACATCTGCCCAGCAACTGCCTATCCAATCTTGCACTGACACCACCTCACCCTTGTTAATAATCCTTGTAGCCAGATAATTATCTCAAAACAATTATGTAATCCTCCTCATTTTGCCTTAAAAACTTCCCCTTTTCTCAACCTTTGCGAATATGCACAGTTTTTTATGGCACGCATATTCCCATTGGAATGCCCATTCCTGAATAAATATCATTTTCTATCAGAGAGTCTGTTTCTGTCTGTTATTTAGGTTGACTTAATCACAGTTTTATATTATTTTCATTCAAAACAACTCTCTATTATAAGCATTGAGCCCATGCCCAGATCTACTCTTTGTCCTGGTTCTTGGAGTATGCTACTGTCATCAGCTGGCATGTTCCAGGCAGCATTCTTTGTATTATTACTCAAAATCCTTCTGCCTTTCCATCCTGTAATCTGTGGCTGATAAACATAGTTCTTTATTTTGATCCACATAATGGTTCTGGAGAGCTCTGGCCATCTTCTCCTTGCTGACTGCTATGAGTTGAATTGTGCTTCCTCCACGAAGATGTGTAAAATCCTGACCCCCAGAATGTGGAATGTGACCTAATGAGGAAATAGACACAATCAAGGCAAAATTAGGTCATACCGCATTTGGGAGGGCCCTAAACCAATGATTGGTGTCATTGTAAGTGCAGGAAAATTTGGACACAGAGATAGACACATGCTGGGAACATGCATGAAACTGGAGGCAGAAATTATAGTTATACTGCCACAATCCAAGGAATACCAAAGTTTTCTGTCAACCACCAGAACTGAAGAGAGAGGCAGAAAACAGAGTGTCCTTCTGAGCCGCCAAGAAGGAACCAGCCCTGCCAATACCTCGATCTCTGATTTCTTGCCTTCAGAACTGTGAGAGAATAAGTTTCATTGGTTTTAAGCCTCCATATTTATGGTACTTTGTTACAGTAGCCTTTGAGGACTGATGCACTGACTTAGACTCCCTCCTTCTTTCACAGATAGGTAGACTCATCTTCAATAATCCACCTGGCTGGGCAGTCCCTACCATCCTTGTGGAGGGGGCAGTATTTCCCTCTCCCGCAGGCAATAGGTAAGCCTGTCAACTATCCTCTCCTTTTCTGTGCCAGAGGAGAAAGGAGGGATGCTTAGGAATGCATTCAGTGCAGGCACTGTGGTTCTGCTCTGTAGTCACTTCCCAGAATAACTAGTAAGGGTTTCAGAACAATAACTCTGCTCTTGTTCTTCTCAGCCTAGACAGGAGAAGTCACTATACACATAAGTGACTGCTTCATTTTCTCATTTTTCTCTGCTGGTCCAATTTACAGTTTCAGTAAGTTCACTTAAAGATCTTGAATATTAGCATGCTTTTATATATTAGACTCTCTGCTTAAACAAAAAATGAGGAGGAAAAAATAATTGTTGCTCAGAATCTGTTTTTTTAAAATAATAAGTTTTTTTATTTTCTATTATCAAGGCCAACCAAACAAATTAAACAATGGTTCTTGGTAAACTTTAATGATAACCAACATCAAATATTGTTATAATCATTCACTTATCAACAATGTTCTGCCTTCACTCTTTTGGGCATATTTTATACTGAATTGTTTATCAATACAAAATATTTTGTGACAAAATTATGTTTGATTAAATTTAAATTATAATGTAGCTTACTAAAGTGTCACAGAAAACATCTTTAATGCTGGAATCACAGTGAATCTATTTACCTTTGGAGAAATGTTTTAAAACATTCTTAAAAATGGTATTTAACAAATTTAATTTTTGGAATATAACATGATTAATTTCAATCCATGTTAGCAAAGAAAATTATAGTTATAGTTACAGATTTGGTAGAGGTTTTAAATTTACTATACATTTCACTTTATATGCTTTAATTCAAATGGATATCTCAGTTATAAAGCTGAATGCAACTCTAGAAATATACCAGTAGTATCTGTTATGTTCATAAATACACATGTGGATAAATCTTTTCAATGCATTTTGAATAGGTTTTATTATGAATCTGTCTGTAACGTGCAGTTGTCATTTTTCTTTTCTATTTCAAATACAAAATATTGTTTTAGTCTCAGCAAACGACCAAAATACACATTTTTAAAACTATATGAATATCAACTTCAGTTGGGCTTAAGAAAAAAAAAAAAACCCTCTGTGCTTTTGAATATCTACTTAGCTTTCTTAAACAAATAATAATCCTGAACATACCAAGAGGCAGAATGGAACGTGCCATAAATATGATAAAAATGAACAAACAAACAACCCCAGCTTTCTACAGAGAGGACACCCAATAAAGACTATGGAAAGTGGTCCCAATTATAGATATCTAATTTTTCACTTGAGGATGTCTTTTAGTCTAATATTTTCTTTACTTTCTCAGTCAATCCAGCTCTGTCTATCTCAGGAGGACTTTATAGCCATGAATTGATCCTCACAGAGCCTTTTAAATGTTGAAAGCATGGTGCCATGGATTGGGGATTGCAATCAGAAGTAAACTGACTTTTACTTTAGCTTTCTTCCATGCAGGTAGTCTAGCCACCTTTTTCTTTTAAATATCAACTTGGTAAGGTGGAATTAAGACAACACATTGAACAATATTACTGATTGATTCTCATTTGGAAATACAGTTGAGACACAAGTGTTTTAAAAGGGATTATTTGTTTCAACAATTTAGACAAGCATATGGAGGAGATACTTTTATATTCAACACAAAATGACCTTTTCAAGAAAGCATTCACCATGCTGAGTGAGTGTCCCTTTTGTTAATAGGAATCAAGAAACTAAATAATGCAATTTTACAGGAAAAAATGACTCTGAGCTTTCTAGAAATAGCATTTCAATTTGTTCTCAAAGAAAAGCATCTAATTTTATTTGCGAAGCTATTACATAGCACTTTTCTATCTATGAAATTTCTTTAAGATCAAACACTTTATACTTTCAGGTGCATTAATGTCTTGGACAAGTTGTATTGTAATTTATGTAAATTTTTGATAAACAATAGAAATTACCTAAACAATGGGTGTTTCATTAATTTTTAGAACTAAAATTGATTACCTCATTCAGGCTGAAAAGTCAGCTCTTTAAAATTTCTGTACAAATCATGTACAGGCCATGCTATAGCTAATTTTTTTTCATTTTGTAGGTATAGCCACAGACTATTCCAATTATATTCATTAGTTTTTCAGTGTAGACTTGGAACCAATGAGACAATAGAAGAAAGCTGAATAATTTGTTTAGAAAAATATAGAAATGTCACGTAGACATGTCAAGTGAGAATTTACATCAAATGAACATAATGGTAACTTATACTAATAAAAGAACTGAGGCTGTCACTAACCCTACTATTTCTTTTTAAATAAAAATAAACAGGTTCAGTGAAGTTACATGAATGGGGTCAATATCCCATCACACAGTTAGTTAATACAATGCTCTATGCATCCTATGTCAGCTTTTCTATCAGGGCTCTTATCCTCACACCACAGTGCTTATTCCATGTAAATGAACTTGTTGAAGAATGAATTCATGTTAGGAAGAGAAGAGCAAATTGGGTACATACGCATTTTGAAGAAGTTTCTATCATGAACAGTTATCCATATCTTTCATATAGATGCATTATTTCTGCCACTGCTGCATACATTTAGAACTTGAAGTGTAATTGTTGATATAAAATGTTTGTAGCCGATAAATCATATGATTGTATACATTATGTTTGAAAGAATGAGAGAGAAGTATGCCTTCCTCAGTTTCGAGGTTTCAAAAGAAAACATAGGTATTATTTTTTCATGTGTCTGTTGACCATTTGCATATATTCCTTCAAGAAATGCCTATTCAACTCTTTGCCCATTTTTTAATTGTTTTTTTTGTTGTTGTTGTTGTTGATTTTCTTTTTGTTTTTTTTTTCTTTTAATGCTAAGATTGAGTTCCTTATACATTGCATATATAAATCCTTGGATGCATAGTTTGCAAATATGTTTTCCCACTCTAGGTTTTCTTTTTGCTATGTTAATTGTTTCTTTTGCTGTGTAGAAGTTTTTTAGTTTGATAAAATCCCATTTGTTTATTTTTCCTTTTTTGCCTGTTCTTTGGGAGTCATATTCATAAAATCTTTGTCCAGTCCTACTTCCTGAAGTGTCTCCTCTATGTTTTATTTTAGGAGTTTTATAATTTCAGGTTCTATGTTTAAGTCTTTAATACATTTTAAGTTGATTTTGGTATATGGCAAGAGGTATAGGTCTATTTTAATTCTTCTATGTATTGATGTACAGTTTCCCCTCACCATTTATTGAAGAGGCAGTCTTTCCCCTAATGTATGTTCTTGGGGCCTTTGTTGAAGATTAGGTGGCTGTAAGTATGTGGGTTGATTTCTGGGTTCTTGCTTGTGGTCCAGTGATCCAAGTGTCTCTTTTTATGCCAGTACCATGCTGTTTTGGTTACTATAGGTTTGTAGTATAACTGGAAGTCAGGTAGTATTATGCCTCCAGCTTTTTTTTTTTTTTTTTTTTGCTCAGTATTGCTTTGGCCATTAGGGTTTTTTTTGTTGTTGTTGTTCCATATAAATGTTAAAATTGTCTTTTGTTTTTGTTTTTCTATTTCTTTGAAAAATGTCATAAGTATTTTGATGGTGATTGCATTGAATCTGTAGATCACTTTGGGTAGTATGGACATTTTCACAATGGTAATTCTTCCATTCCAAGAGCATGAAATGTCTTTCCATCTTTTTGTGTACTGTTTACTTTCTTTCAGCAGTGATTTGAACTTCTTGTTATAGTGATCATTCACTTCCTTGGTTAAAGTTATTCCTAGGTTTTGGGGTTTTTTTTGCAGGGATGGGGGAAGACTATTGTAAATGGGCTAGCTTTCTTGATTTCTTTTCTGCTGGTTCATTGTTGGAGTTTAAAACCCTATTGATTTTTTTGCATGTTAATTTTGTATCCTGCAACTTTACTGAAACTTTATCAACTCTAAAAGATCTCTGTGGAATCTTTGGGCCTTTCTGTATGTAGAATCACATCATCTGCAAACAGGGATAATTTGACTTTGTCTTTTCTAATCTGGATGCCCTATATTTCTTTCTCTTGCCTAATTGCTCCAGCTAGTACTGCCAGTATTATGTTAAATAGGAGTAGTGAGAGTGGGCATCCTTGTGTTGTTCCCATTCTTATGGGAAAAGTCTTCATGTTTTCCACATTCAGGATGATATTTGCAGTGGGTTTGTCATATATGGCTTTTACTGTGTTGAGATATTTTCCTTCTGTACCTAATCTGCTGAGAGAAATTAGCACAAAGGAATGTGGAATTTTGTCAAATGCTTTTTGTCCATCTATTGAGATAATCATATGTTTTTTGTCATTGATTTTGTTGATGTGGTGTATCACATTTATTGACCTTTCCATGTTGAACCATCCTTGTGTCCCTGGGGTAAATCTCACTTGATAGTGGTGTATACTTTTTTTGATGTGTTGCTGTATTCTGTTTGCTAATATTTTGTTGAGGATTTTTGCATCTATGTTCATCAAAGTTATTAGTCTATATACAAATGGCCTACAGACACACAGTTCAACATCACTCAGCATCAGAAAAATACAAATTAAAACCACACTGAGATATCATCTCACCTCAGTTAGACTGGTTATCATCAAAAAGACAGAGCATAACAAATGCTGGCAAGGATATAAAGAATGGAGAACCCTCCTACAATGTTGGTAGGTCTATAATTTGGTGTAGCCATTATGAAAAACAGTATGGAGCTTCCTGAAGCAACTACAGATAGAATTGCCATATGATCCAGCAATGGCACTGCTGGGTATATACCCAGAGGAATGGAAGTCATCATGTTGAAGGGATCCCTGCACTCCCATGTTTACTGCAGCTCTATTTATAATAACCAAGAGTAGGAACCAACCTAATGTCCATTATTGGATAACTGGATAAAGAATATGTGATATAAATACACAGTTGGATACTACTGTGCCATAAAAAAGAATGAAATACTGCTATTTACAGCAACAAGGATGAACTTGGGGAAAATCTTGTTAAGTGAAATAAGCCATGCATGGAAAGAGAAATACTGCATGTCCTCTTCCATCAGTGAGAGCTAAAAAAAATAAATAAAAATAAATAAATAAATAAATAAATAAATAAATAAATAAATAAATAAATAAAAAATCAAAGAAGGAAAGATGCAACAATCACAATAATACTTTAAACTTTCAAAAAGAGGAAACAGAACTGAAGTTACCACAGGTGGAAAAGGGAGAGGGGAAAATGGGTAAAAGAGGAATTGTTAAAGGGTCACAAAAAATGATTACATTGTATAATGTTGAATGTACTAATTATCCTGATTTGAGCATCACATATTGAACACAGGTATCGATATTCTACCCTATACCCTACAGATACGTGCAATCAACAAAGTCACAATAATTTAAAAAACAGAAAGGAAAAAAACCTTAAAATATAGGGGCAGCTGATTTTCAACACAAGTGCAAAGGCAAATAAGATAGAAAAAGTTTTTCAACAGATGGTACAAAAACAATTGAATAACCTGTACAAAAAATAAATAAGTTTGATCCATACCTCACACCACATATAAAAATTAACTCAAAAGAGATCAGACATAAATGTAAAACCTAAATATATAAAACATCTAGAATATATTTATTTTTAATAGGTTTAAAATGCATACAACCCAAATGTCTATTAACATGTTAATGGATAAAATGTATTATATTTGTAAAATGTAATACAACTCAGCGATTAAGAAAAATGAACTATTAATACATGAAAAAACATAGATTAATCTCAAAATATTATTGATGAGTAGAAGCAGCAAGAATAAAAAGAGTGCATGCCATATAATCCCACTTCATAAAATTATTTTAAAAAAGCAAACTAATCTATAAAGACAGAAATCAGTGATTGCCTGAGCAGAGCAGAGATGGGAGGGCTGTGAGGTAGGAATTCTGAAGGGGCATTAAAGAACTTTGGGAGATGATGGATATATTTACTACTTTGATTGTAGTAATGGTTGGTTTCACATGTGTCTATATCATCAAATTGTGTCAAAATTATTAAAATGCACATTTTAAATTTGCACAGTTCTGTATTCATTATATATCACAAGAAAACATGGGGGAAAACTGTGTGTGGATGTATATTCCCTGCATATAATGTCTATTATTAATAAGAAACAAACTAATTATTACAACAACAACAAAAAAGAAAATATAGGTAATGATTCATGTTTCAAGACAAAAATTAAAATAATTAAGCAGAGTTTTCTAAGTAACACAGCAATCTTGGGGTCAAACAAAAATTCATGTGATTTGCAAAGCTTGGATCACTGTAGTTAAGTGAGTATCCCAGGGACATCTGCATAAGCATGTGGCTTTAGTGCTGTGTAACATTAGGTAATGAAAAATTCAATAAAGATATAAAATGTGACTGGAGTAATGGTTTGACATTAGATAAACAAAAGAATTTGCACTGCCTGATGTCATGTGCTTTTGAACTATCTTTTCAATTATAGTTACATTGTATTCCATTCATAGATTCCTTTGATACTAATGTCATGGCTTTGCAAAATAGCTCTTGACGACTGGGACATTGCAAAGAACCAAGGAGAAATTGCTTGCTAGCCCATAAAATCCTTATATGTACTAACTTGTTCTCAGAAAAAGAAGTTATTTCAAAATCATATGCTGAAAGCTGTTTAAATTAAAACATCCTCATGATGTCTATATCTTGAAAAATCTATAATACAGCTATCATAAACTGTACATGCTTTTCAGGAAAAGATAAGTAAATTAATAATTACTTAGATACAACTCCACAGGAATGTCTAAATACAGAATATATCTAAAATTTCTTCTTTATCTGTATCTTTTATTAATTCTAGAAATATTCAATTCTATCTGTTATTTTGTTATGACTAATTTCACATTGCATATCATCCTACCCTCAGTGAACATCTCTGTGAACTATAATTTATACACTTACACTCAGCACATACAGAGATTTCAGATGGAGGTTGTAACTATTACAGTTTTCCTTTAACAAGCCAAGAATATACTAATGTGAGCTGCCATATTTCATTGGAAAAAAAATATATTTTTTTACTTTCTCCATTTTGATATAAAGTTGATAGTGTTAAAGAATTTACCTTCCCTTTACTCATTTGATATTCATATGTATATTTAATACTTAAGGGCATTTTAAATCAGCAATCACAGTGGATAATTTTCCATTGTGTACTATATCACAAATAGGTCAGGAATCTAGTTCTGGGCAACTTAGCACATTGCTGTATTTCTGCATTAGCTATTTCTCTCAGAAATACATATGATTTTGTTTTTCCTCCGTTAGCAGCACACATATATGAAGAAGTCATATCAGTATTGATGTACAACATAGATAATTAGAGATGAATGTGCGAGAAAGCTTTCTAATAGAATTCTGTCAATCAAATCTAGACCCAACTTTCTCATTATGTGTTTGCAGAAACTATATGATGGAATTTGTCTGGTGACATTTCAGGGATAGTGACTTTGATTTCAAAGGAAATGTTTCAGGTTCATTTCATTACCTTAGAAAAGTAAAAGCAAATTTGTCTTATAAAAAGCAATTACTTCTTAGCTGACCAGTGCACAATAGCAATATAAGAGAGATTTCTCATTCCACTATTCAAATCCTGAACCAGCAAACTAGTGTTTGATTTTGCTTTAAGCCAATTTTACTGTGTTTGAATTGCAAAAGCATTTAATCTTCATAAAGTAGGTTATTATAATGGAGATCATATTGTATTGGTATGGAATATCAGCTGAGGTACAACAGGATGTTGGGTGTTTTTAGTATTTATGGCTTTTTAAAAACAATATCTGGTAGACAACATTTCTGAACATTTAAGAAATACAGAAAACATGTTTTAAATTGACACTGCACTATTATTTCCTTCAGTTATGCTTCTATGTACCTCGAATCATAGTTGTGTGAACTTTTAGGTGATGAGAATAAAAATATTTCAATTCCACAATTAATATAATGACTATTATGAATAAAATGTTAGAAAATATGACTGAATCTTAGTCACATTGTTTTCATCAGTATTTTAAACTTACTCTCCATAATAAAGACTTTTATAAAACTATTTTTTAATTTAATGTACATTTCATAAATTATGAAAATAGAGGTAGATACCAGGGGCCATTGCTAGCATAGATTTATCATCCTTCAATGTCGATTCTAATAATGGGTTACATAAAAACTACCAATGATAAAAATTGTCCTATGAATGTTATTGAGTAGAAAAACCTAAAATTTGAAATTAACAAAGAGAAAAAGGTAAGGCTTAGGTTAAATAAGATTTCTGTTTTCAGTCCTGGCTAATAGCATCACCTAAACTTATTTTTCAAAACAAATTTCCAATGTGAAAAACATGAAAAGAGAGAAATAGTATCAACAAATAATAAAATAGAAAATATAGAGAAAGTTGATCTCTATGTTCAAATAAGCTTTAACAGTATGGCATTGGAACTAGTAAAGATCATGATATTAAGACAAATTTTAGGATTTTAAACAATAACAATTGATTATGTTTTTATTTATCTCCTTATATATTTATTTGTGTCGAAATATTAAGGGTGGGAGGTAAGAATGTTTCCTGTTATTTTCTGCTAAAGTATGCTAGCATTTTGCAATATTATTTGAATGCAAATGAAAGTAATTCTTACAGTCTGCTGTATAGGTTATTTGCATACTACTATGTGTTAATAAAATTTTTAATTTTCAATTCGATGGGATTATGCTTAAAGTGAACAGACATGACATTTTTTATCAACGGGACTATAATACATTTTTACTATTAAGTAAGTATCAGTGAACCTTGTAGAGTCATAAAAACTGCCAAATTAGCAAGTCTAACAGGTAAATGTGGGTTTTATCTTCATAAAAAGAAAAAACATAACCATGGGTAACAATGATACTTGAATGTCATCATATAAATAGCAAAGAATAAAAGTAAAAAAGTACGAACCTGTGATAAAATACATATTTGTAGGAATGAAGAAGGTGCAAATCACCCAAATGTGGCACAAGTCCAGTGGGATATTGGAGAATGAAAATAAGGTAGTGAAGTGTCAGTGGGAAAATATGAGAATAGTGTTTGAGTCAAAGAGATGTTCATGATCAATTGGTATAAATGGGAGAGACACGTGGAACATGCATAGGTTAAAAAAAAAGGGTTAGTGGGTAGAAGAGTTGTTTACAACTGAAATTCTAAAAAAAACACTAATATTTGTCATTGTACATAAAAAAAATTAGTCATAAAATTAGAGATTTCTTAAGATACAGAATTTTTATGAGCTTGATGATAATAGAATAAATTAAATATCTGAGACAATTTGACAATATTTGGTGAAGTGAAAATAGTTACTGTAAGATATTTTCAAATAAAAATTAAAATACTATTTTAGAATTAAGAAAATATGCAATTACCACACAGACCTAGGTTACGGAGAGTTTAGAAATAATATTTGTAAAATGTGCATGCAAACTCCAGTAGTGGTGTCTTTAACAATAATAATGTAAGGGTTTGTATTATTTAAGAAACTTTTGACAACTCATTACTTCCTGTGGCTTAATTGTAAATCATTTAGCTTCCACAGATTCTGCTTCAGAAAACTTGCACTCTGAAACCTACATCACTGAACATTCCCCTAATATGAGACACACTAATGCTCCCATGCCTTTCCTCCTAATTTTCCCTTTGTTTCACATACTTTTGAATCATATATCAAACATCACTTTGCTCTCTTTCATTAGGTAGATTAACTGCTCCACATTCATGATTTTTTTCCAACCTCCTGTATAAGTATCTTATTATTTTATTACATAAAATATCATATCTTACTCTCCAAGAATCTGAATTTCCAAAGGAGCAGTAACTTTCTTATTCAATGTTATAGCCTCAGCACCTATCACAGTGCCTGATGTATATTACCATGTTATGACTAATGCAATAACTATAGATGATAACTGCTAGCATAAAATACAGTAGTAACTACTGACAGTTATAGGTAATTTACTACATGTCCACTCATAAGTTCCTTACATTGATTACTCACTTAATTATTTCAACAACTTTGTAATTTGGTACTATTATTATCTTCACCTTGATGCTAAGAAAACTAAGGCAAATAGATGAACTTATGCATAGAAGTTTGGTGAATATAAATACATCTCACAAAGCAGTCAGACTAAATTTTTTTTCCTTTTTGTGTGAACTTCCAGTTTATAACTGAAGACCACTGTAGAGGGCTCCCCTCAAATGAGGTTCAAGATTTCTGTAAGCCAATTTGGAGAAAAAATGACATTTGAGGAAAAAAATTATAACCGATTTGCTAAAAGTTACTTCCCCAGGACAAAATTTGGGCATTGCATCTGAGCATAATTTAATCAGCTTTGATCATGGCACAATAATGCTAGAACTGTTTTTTTCCCTACCTAAATGTCATTTAATCTGCTTCCCTGGCTGCTCCTCATTTTTCTGCTTATAAAAACATACAAGCAAACAAAAAAACAGGAAACAAAAACACAAATGCTGCTTTATTCTGAGCATCTACATCAGCATTAAGGACTCGTTCACATATCCCACCACAAGCTGACCCAGAATATTGAAGTTTGGACCCTTGGCCCATTTGATTATATATCTGCCAGCTCCAAATTAGATCATTATCTCAAACTTCTATCACAAGGTTTGTAAAATTAGTTCCTGGATTTTTATTCTGTTAGCACTATAGTTCATAAATTTTCAAATGTACCATGATGAATAACATTTTAAGATGTCTTTAAAAATGAGTGCTTTTTTCCTTTATTGTTTGTGTGGTAGGCAACACCTGCAGAAAGTAATAAGTACAGCATCCTTTCAATGGACATTGCTTATCTCAGATTCTGAATCCCCTCATAATGCTGAGTGAGAGGAGAGTGGAGATTGACTTTTCAGGTCCCAGTGTGATTTAAAAAATGCAGACTTCTTTAGCTCAAAACTTTAGTGAAAAAGAAACCCCACAAAGAATTACTTGTAACAGTCACAAACATTAAAAGACGTGGAAACATAGAAAAGTTGTCCCTTAGGGCTTTGATGTTTTCCTATTTGAAATGAGGAAATGGAATATTGAAACAAAACAATTAACATCACGTATGACAGTTTTATAATTTCTAAAATGATACATGTTCCAAATTTAAGATCTTCTATTCTCGAAATACATTATGTTCCATATAATTTCCAATCACTTAAAATTATCTTTTCAAAGAAGACCTGCAGTTTTTAAGTAGTCACTCAACTTAGCCAATAAGAAATTCTAATAATTTACCAACCTTTGTGAGGAATTGTTCTCATTAAAAGCTGGAATGAAAGGCTAGGATTTGAAAAGAACATTTTCAACCAAGAATTGTATTTAGAAACTAGATTCTTTCCAATGAGAATGAGGATAAAAAAATTAAATTATAATCTTCATAAAAATAATTTTAAGAAGAAACAGCATAGAATATAAATTAAGAATTAAAAGAAACAAAGTAGTAAAATTCAACATTATTTGCTTAAAGTCACAATCCCAGCTTCATGAGTCTTATTTTATTTTATATTTTAATATTTTGATTATAACCACAACCTAGTTACAATCAACATACAATATTCAGTTGCACTTTTAAAAACCAAATCATCTATTTTCTTGACCAATTCCTTCATTATTTTCTTTAGCTAATACATCTATTCTCTGTCAATTACAAAATACAGCTTGTGTGAGTCTCATTCAACATTTTCAATCAACTCTTCTGAAAATCAAGTGTCTGTTATTTGTTCCTTTGCAAAATGACTTTTTTCTACTGAAATTTTTCTGAGAATGGAATTAAAAGAACACACCATCTCCCAGGAATCTAAGAGGAGAATGATAAACACAGTGCAGTACAAGCGCAAATACCCATGTTTAAGAGAACAGAAGAGAATACTAATGTGACACTGGCATTAGGAAGCCACAAGAGAAGCCTTGACATTAGGCTCTGTCTGATTTAAAACCAGCAATCAGAAGCTAAATGAGCAACAATCAAAAAGGAGTTGCCACAATAAACAAGCATTTGCTTACAAACATTTGCAGTCACCAAGATGTTATTGCAGTGATACTGTTCAGATCCTGCTTTTAAGAATATCTAGACTTTTTAAGGAGCAAGATTCAATCTCAGAAAAGCTGGTTTGGCTTTTCAGTTGGGTGTATTCATTTGGTGATAGATAGGAAGTAGTTGAGCCAGTGGATCTGTTGCATCTGGTTGCGACACTCTTAAATAAATGCACATTACAATGTGTAGGGATTCAAAATATGCCACCCCAAAATATGCCACTTAAGCAAAAGGATTATTATGAGCTGGAGGCAAATGATATTCAACAGATGCAGAAAAGCCTTCCGGAGCTTCTCTTGTCAGACTGAAATCAGACACATTTGAAAAATGAGGACTGCCATAAAATGCTTTCTCCCAGGGAAGTTTTATAGCTGTGAAAAAGACAGAAAGTTGGCTGAGCCCGTGGCGCACTCGGTAGCGTGCGGCGCTAGCAGCACGGCGACGCTCCCGCCGTGGGTTCGGATCCTATATAGGAATGACCGGTGCACTCCCTGGCTGAGCGCCGGTCACGAAAAAAAAAAAAGAAAAAAAAAAAGAAAAGAAAAAGACAGAAAGTTGGTGCCAAGATGAACCTGATTTGCACAAAACAAAACTTATTTCCTTAATTTCTTCCACATATTTACCTCTCCACAGTTTGCTGCCCTGAAAGGCTTTTCCTTTGTCTTGTCACTTCTCTGCAATTTGTCGTTCTTGGCTAAGAAGTTACATAAGCCCAAGTTATAACCAGTCCTTTGAGTTACTCATCACCGAAGTTTCTTCTGCATGATATGTGCTGCACACATTAATAAACCGTTTGTTTTTCTTTTGTTAATCTGTCTTTTGTCAGTCTAATTTTCAGGGTCCCAAACAGTAAACCTGAGATAAACAAGGAAAAAGGTAACAGAAAGTTTTTTTCTTCCTCTACAGTTTCAGTCATTTATATATAGCAGATTCACATCATCACCACCAAGAGAGATATCATGTTAAATTTGCCCTTTGTTGCAGTCTTGATGTTAACAGGAATTATAAAAATTGTCTAGTACAATGTCCTGGTTGTATTATTATGAAAAGATAGTCAAAGCTAATTTAGGTAGCTAAACAAGTTTTAATTTTTAATCAAGAACTGTAGGCTACAACTCAATTCTCTTGAACTTTTTTTTCCCCTACTACACCACAATGGCTTCTGTACCACATTGACAGTATTTTTTCTAGCCTAAAAATAAAACTATACTTCAATGCCACAGTGAAAAATGAATATAATAAAACTAGCTTTGGTGAAAATTAATATTTTTGGCTATTTCTCCAATTTCAGAATATTCCAAATAAAATAAATACCTATAGGCAGCTCTTTCTTTCTTCACAGCTTATGTAATAACTCTATAAAACATTAGGTCTATACTCTGCTGATATTGTAATAGACTTTTACTGCAATCTTCTGGTGCATGGTAAAATTTCAAAAGAACACTCTCTCCTTTGATGCCCTGTGAAGTTGAAATAATTTTCTCTAGCTCCATTATTTTTCCTATGGAGTTGCTGAAATTTAAAAGCATATTAACATGTTTCAACTGTTAGTAAGTTGCTTTTGCTTCTTTTGGAATATAGAGTAATATATATGCACTGAGACACTGATAATCCCTGCAGTTATGCATCAAAGAAGTCCTAATTTATGATGCTCATATCTGTTATTTTAGAACATTCTGAGTGGTCTGTACAATCCAAAGCACAATCTGAGTATGTTTTACGTGATGTATAGATTAGGGGTACAGTTTGAATTTTATTATGATAAGTAAAAAATCAACATCAAGTTCAACCTGGCAGTTTCTGGCTATTAGAAATAAACCTGCCATAAACATTTATATAGAATATTTGTGTGGGCATTTGATCTTTTCAAAAAGATATTTTTGCTGTGATGAATGACCTCTACTATTGTTTGCATGTATTCATTTCTGTTCTTATGTTTTTTACTTCCTTTTCTCCTGCTCATTTTAGATGTCTTTAGCTCATCTGTTTCTAGTTTCTTAAGGTGATTGCTGGATTTATTTTTAAACATTTTTAATTTTCTAAAACAGTTGCTTAATGCTATAAATATCCCTCTAAATACTTTTTTGGCTGCATCCCATAGTTTTGTTATGCCAGGTTACAATTTTTATTCAGTTTGAAATATTTTTTAATTATCTTGCAATGTTTTCTTTGAATAGTTTTTATTTATTTTTTTTTAAAAAAACACTCTCAATTCTATTTCATTGATCTAAATGTCTGTCCATTTCAGACGTATTCGACTATCAGCATCACATTGTTTTGATTACTGTTGCTTTGTAGTAAGTTTTGAAATTGAGAAGTGAGATTCCAACTACTTTGTCCTTCATGTTAATATATGTTTGATTATTTTTGGACCCTTATAATTTGATATCAACTTTAAAATCAGTTTTTCAGTTTCTATAAAGAAATCACTTTGGATTCTGATGGGGATTGTGCTGAATTTGTATAACTTTAAAGAATGTTTTCATGTTAGGTTAAGTTGTGTGATGCATGCACATAGGATGCTTTGGCTGATTATTTAGATTTTCTTTACTCTATTTCAATAATGTTTTATAGTTTAAGAGTGTGTTTTGCACTTCTTTTCTTAAATTTATTCCCAAGTATTTTAATCTTTTTTATACTATTTGTAGAGCTATGGCTAGATCTGGAGCTCACAGACCTCTCAAGCCCGTTCACAAACCCTTCACATGCAAGTCTATGAGCTAGGTAACCAGCAAAGGTCGTTGGAACCTTGGCTGAAGAAGGAATAGCCTTTATTCAGCACACACAGGTCTAAGAGTTAGGCAGTACAAAAAGAAACTCAAAATCTCCACTGCTACTGGAAGAACACACAATAGCAACAAAACTAAAAAGATACATTGGCGCACATGAGCACTAACTCCACCCACATAACTTGTTTACAAAGAATTAAGAATGTGCTGCTAGACCCCCAAGCAGACCTGAGCCAAGGGAGCCTGACTAAATTTTCTTATTTTCCCCAAACTATTGTAAGTGGAATTTTTTAAAAATTTTATTTTGGGGTTCTTTATTCATAGTGTATAGAAATAAAATTGACTTTTGCATACTGATCTTATAATCTGTAAGCTTGATAAATTACATTTATTAATTCTAACAGTTTTTAGTTGATTTCTTAAGATTTTATATATACAAAATTTTGTTATCTAAGAATAGAGATTATTTTGCATCTTCCTTTCAAATCTGAATTCCTTTTACTATCTCTTTTTTGCCTCATTGTCCTGAGTAGAACCTGTAATACAATGTTCAATGTACTTGTTGAGAGTCGACATCCTTGTCTTTTTCCTGACCTTATGGGAAGAACATTCAGTTTTTAACCATAAAGAATGATGTTAGCTGTGGGTTTCACAGATGCTTTTATCAGGTTATAGAATTTCCCTTTGTATTTTTAGTTTGTTGAGTGTTTGTATTATGAAAGTGCATAGGAATTTTCAAATAATTTTTCTCTGTATCTCATTAATTGATTTTTGAATATTGAACCAGCTTAGCGTTCTTGCATTAAGTATCACTTGGTCGTGGTATATAACTCTTTTTATACATTGCCAGCCTTATTTTTCTAGTATTTCACTGAGAATTTTTGAGTTTCTATTCATAAGCAAAAATGATCTTTAGTTTTATTTTCTTGTCATATTTCTGTGTGGTTTTGGTATCAGGGTAATACTGGCCTCATAAAATGAATTGATAAGTGTTTTCTGCTCTTCTATTATTTTGGAAGATTTTGTGAAAAATTGGTATTAATTCTTCTTTAAATGTTTGGTGGAATTTCTAGTTGAAGTCACTGGGCCCAGACTTTACCTTACGGGTAGTTTTATGGTAGATAACTAAATCATTGCTCTTTTTGTAGGTGTACTCAAATTGTCTATTTTTCCATGAGTAAGTCTGTTTTGGAATTTTTCTTTTTCTATTATAATAATTTTTATATATGTAGGTTCAGGAATAATGTCCCTTATTTCATTTTAGATTCTACTAACTTGAGCCCTCTCTTTTTTCCTTGATCAATATAGCTAAATGTTTGTCAATTTTATTGAAATATTTTTTTGGTTCCATTGATTTTCTCTATTGTTTTTCTGTTCTCAATTAAATTAATTTCCACTCTAATCTTTATTATTTCCTTTCTTTTGCTTGCTTTTATTATTTCCTTGCTTTAGCCTTAGATTTTTTTTTTCAGAGTCTTAAGGAGAAAAGTTAGATTATTGATTTGAAATCTTCCTTATTTCATTTAGACAGCTATCTATTAATTTTCCACTAAGCACTGCTTTAATTGCAACTCGTAAGTTTTGGTATGTTGTGTCTTTATTTTCATTCATCTCAAAATATTTTATGATTTTCTTTTTGATTTATTTGACTTATTGTTTATTTAGGAGTGTACTGTTAAATTTCCACATATGGGTGAGTTTCAGATATATTTTCATGCTGTTGATTTCCTACTTCATCTTACATGCTTAGAGAAAATATGTTGCATTATTTCTATCCTTTTACATTTATTGAATTTTTATTGAACCTTGAGAGTGTTTTGTGTGCACATAACAAGAATGTACATTCTGTTGTGTGTAATGTTCTATAAAAGTCTGTTAGGTCTAGTTGGTTTATCATGTTGTTTACATGGTCTTTTTTAATTGGTTTTCTGTCTAATTGTTCTGTTATTAAAAATGGGATATTAAAACATCTGACTATTATTGTCGAATTATCTATTTCTCTTTTAATTTCTGTCAGTTTTGCTTTATGTATTGTGATGCTCATTTATTAAATCTATGTGTTTTCAATTCTTGTCTTCCTAATGGATTGACCCCTTTATCATTATGAAATTTTCCTTTTTTCTCTAATAATATTTTTGTTTGAACATCTATTTGATCCAAAATCTGTATAGCCATTTTGGCTTTTTTTATTTTTCTTACTGTTTGCATAATAAACCTATGTATTAGTCAGAGTCACAGCTTTCCAAAGGGACAGATCAAGTAGGATACACGTATATATGTATATAGGATACACACACATATGTGTACATATATATACACACACATATGAAAGGGAATTTATTAGGGGGAATTGGCTCACATGATTGTAAAGAAAAGTCCCACCATATCTGCAAACTGGAGGACTAGGGAAGTTGGTAGTGAGGATCCCAGGAAAGCCAGTAGCATAACTCAATTCCAAATCTGAAACCTCAGAACCAGAGAGGTTGAGAGTACAGTCCTCAGTCTGACGCAAAAGGCCTGAGAGTCCATGAAAGGCTGCTATTACTGCTGGTTCAAGTCCTAGATTGCAAAAGCTGAAGCACCTAGAGTCTGACAGGAAGGTCAGGAAGAAAAAGAGGCCTCCCACTTTAGAGAAGAGAGAGAGAGTGAGAGCAAAACCATCTCAAGTTTTCTTCTGCTTCCTTTTTTCTAGCTGGGCCCCTAGCTGTTTGGATGGTGCCCATCCACAACGAGGGCAGGGCTGCCTCTCTCGCTCAACAGGCTCATATGCCAGTCTCCTCTGGAAACACCCTCACACACACACCAAGAAACAATGCTCCACTAGCTATTTAGGCATCAATCAATCCAATCAAGTTGGCACTTAATTTACTCTTGATCTGTGTCTTTGAATCAAACTGTGTCTCCTATAGATTACATATATTTGGATCATGTTTGTTTGTTTGTTTATTTAAGACCAGTCTGACAACCCCTGCCTTTTGATTGGATTACTTAATGCTTCACATTTAATGTTATTATTTACATTGTAACCTTTATATTATTTACATAGCTATGGTTGTCATTTTACTTTTGTTTTCTACATATCTCATAGGTTTTTGCTCCCCTGTTCCTTCTTTGCTGCTTTCTTTTTCATCACGTGAATACGATCTATTGGAGTACTTTGATTCCTTAATGATGCTTTTCAACTTTTATTTTTTTTTTGATATTTTTTAATAGTCACTTCAGGGTTTATCATATATAACTTATCTGAATTAGCTTTTGATTTATACTTGCTTAATTCTAGTGATCTATATTACTCCTACAGATGTCTATTCCTTTTCTCCATTTTTGTTGTATTATCGTTATGTATATTTTACAATCTATTAATATTAAAAAACCCAAGAATGCATTGTTATAATTATTACTTTATCATCTGTAATAATTAACTTATATCAATATATATGTGCTCCCAACCAACTGTGCTGTGCTGTTTGGCAGACATATCATACATATATTTCTATATGTTATAAACCTTAAATATATTATTCATATTATTTTTATACAAGTGTTTAATAAACTAGTTAAGAGAATAAAGGAGAAAAAGCCATTTCTACTTTCTGTTATAGTTACATTTTACCTATGCATATGTGTGTATATTAGAACTATTATCCAAGATCACTTGTGTTCAGCCTGAAAAACCTTCTTTTAAAGTATTTCTTGTAACGCAAGTCTACCAAAAAAATAAAAATAAAATTTTTTTCAGTGTTAGTTTATCTGGAAAAGCCTTTATTAAACTTTCATTCTTGAAATATAGCTTGGCTGAATATAGAATATTTGGTTGACATTTATTTATTTTTTTCCCCCTTTGAGCACTTTAAATCTGTGATATCCCACTGCTTTCTGGACTCTATTATTTGCTGAGATATTAGCTGTTAATTTTATTATATTCCCTTGTAAATAACAAGTCATTTTCCTGCTGCTGATTTCAAGATTTTTCACTTGCTCTTTGACTTTCAGCATTTTTACTATAATGTGTCTGTAGATCTTAACACATTCATGTTACTTGAAGTTTATTGATCTTACTGAATTTGTAGGTTATTATTTTCTGACAAATTTGGGAAGTTTCATCCATGTTCAGCCATTCTTTATTTATTTTATTTTATTTTATTTTTTGTCCTTTGGTATTCATTCACATTTTCTATGTTAAGGATCCCACATTTTTCCTGGTGCTCTTTTTAGTTTTTCTTCATTCTTTTAACTCTATTTTTTTTTTACTTACATAACCTCCATCCATTCCATCCATCAATCTTCATGTTTGCATGTTCTTCTTCTGTCTGTTCAAATCTACTGTTAAGCCTCTTTAGTGGAGCTAATCAGTTACTGCACTCTTCACCTCCATAATTTCCATTTGATATTCTCCATTTGAAATTAAATTGTTACCATACCTTTTCTTTTTAAATCATGATTCTTTTGGTTTTGTGAACATGTTTATTATAGTTACTTTAAAGTGATACACTCTCACACACACATACATTTACATGAGGGGTCTTCAAAAAGTTCATAAAAATATTTGTATTATCTTTTAATTCTATTTTTCCACAAAATTTTTGAAGTACATATATATTTCAAATATCTGGTTTGCCTGAGGGTTTTTATAGTCACTGACTAGATTATTTTAGTAAAGATTATTTCCCTCCCACAATTCTTAGATTCTGATTTTGTTTCTCTGAGAGGTGCAGCTTTAGGCATTCCAGAGTCACCCTGGGATGATACTGTCTTAGGTAGGGCTTTCTTGCTTTTTTTCCCTTACAACACCTAGTAATTAAACTCCATTAATTGAAACTGATTGCTCTATTATTTTCATCAATGCCCTGGGGAATAACTTTTTCTAAACCTAATTCATCTAATTTTTAGTTCCTTTGAAGAAATAGTTTCCCAAGTCAGTGTTTGATTTTTGTTCTCGTTCTTGAGGCCTCCTTTTTGTTCCTAGCTGTATTATTCCCTGGGTCTTTCCTGAAAACTAAGTGGTCTATAGATTAGCCTGTATCTTGAAACTCATCCCAATTGCTTGTCACCATAACCTCCACTTGAGAGTGCTTTTTGGCTTAAATTTCTTCATTCTCTGTTGCAACTGAAGTAAGTTTATGCAAAAGAGATTATGAATTCTTTGTTTTATGAGCTGTTTCTTTCCCAGGCAAAATTTCTGTGCCAAAACTTTAGATTTGAGGGTAGAGACAATGGCAAGCTTGTTTTCTAAGTGGCAACCTCACTGTAGGAGCCAAGCAGTTAGTAGAGAGTAGTCAGGAGCCTGGGATCACCTTGTTAGCCTCTACTGGTGTGAAGACAGAGCAGGGATGGGTGGGGCCCCAGAATGATCAGTGCACTGCACCCAAGGTAGAGCCTCCATTATGCTAGTGGGAGCTGGGCAAAATAAGTGAGCCTGCATATCTAAACCGGACTCATTAGGAATTAGCTTTAGCATCAGATATCAGTAGGCATGATGAGAAACACTGACATCTTGCTTATCCTTGGTAGAAGGTTCTCTGACTAAGTGACCTGTGTTCTTGTCTGCAGTTCAATGGAATGGAGTCTCTATGTTGCTGAGAGAAGAGAAGTAAAACAGAGAGTGGTCTTGATTCAAATGCCAGATGTTTGCCTTTCTTGCTGATTTTTTAATAGATGTTTTCTATAGATATTCATTTTATGTTTACTCTAGAATCATTTCTAGAAACTTCAAAAGGTTATGCTATTTTCTCGTAGTTCTTACCAGTTGCACTGGGGAAGCGGCTCAGTGAAGCCTCTCATGTTGTCAGCTTGAAATTAATCCCTTTTGTATCTGTTTTTTAGTTTCCAAATATTTGGGGATTTTCCAGGTATTTTTATGTCTTTTATTTAAAATATAATTATTTTATCATTATAACACATACTATGAGTGATTTCAACCTTTAAAATACATTAATATTTGTTTTGTGATCCAGAATACAGTCTAGTTTAGGAGTTTTTTTTGCAAACTTTAAAAAAGTTAAGTATTGAACTATTATTGGGTGAAATGTTCTATAAATGTTAATCATGTTAAGTCGGTTATTAGCTCTGTTCAAAACTTCTGTAGTAATCTTGTTGATTTTCTACTTTTAAAAACTATAGTCAAGGAGTGTTAAACTTTTCTACTAGAACTGTGGATTTGCTTATTTTCCCTTTCAGTTTTAGTTTCAAATATTTTTAAACTATACTATTACCTGCCTAAACATATAGTATTGCTATGTCCTATAAATTAATTGACCTCTTAATTATTATGAAATGAATTTCTTTATCACTGGCAATATTACTTTCTCTAGTTTTTTAAAACATTAATATAGCTATTTTATTTTTCTTTTAGGTAGTTTTAGCATGATATGTCTTTTCATTTCTTATGTATTCAAACCATCATTGTCCTTATATGAATAGTGGGTTTCTTATATACAGCATAGAGTTGGTTCTTGCTTTTCTAAGATCAAATCTGAAATTCTCTGCTTTTAACTAGTATGGTTTCAACCATTTACATTTAATATGATTGTTCAACCATTTATATTTAATTATGATTGTTGGTTGTTTTTAATTATACTATTTTGCTATTTTTGTTTGTTCCATCTGTGTGGACATCCTGTTTGAGAAATCTTACCATATCCCAAAACATTAGGACATTAGATAATAACATATTTTTATCTTACACAAGTACATAAAGAAACAGTAATACTGGAACTATATTTATTTGTGAAAATTGAAGACATTAGATGGATAAATACAAGGGTACTTCAAAACATTTATAAAAAATTTATATTATCCTTTATATTTTTCTACAAACTTTTTGAAGTACTCTTATATATAATCCATAGGTGGTAAATAAATCTTTCTGAACATATTCCTATAAAACCTATTATTATTATATTTCAAAATAAAAGTGTCTGGACATCAAAAATATGTATCATAAAGCAACTGCTAGGTTAAAAAGTAAAATAAATGAATCTGTAATCTTTACTTTGTGAAACTTTTACAAACCAAAACAGAAATCTCCTGAGAAAAAAATATATAGCAAATATCAGTATGTCTTTCATTATTGTAGGGAGAATTCAAGATGATTCCCTGTGAGTAATGCCCTTATATAACCTCCTTCCCTTGTGTGATGGCTAAACATACATCTGCATATAACCAAAAAAAAATTTGTAAAGGTAATGGGTTAGTCACTTCATTGATTATATTTTAGACGAGTAAAAGAGAAATCGTTCTGCTGACCTTGAAAAAGGAACTGTCATGTCCTGAGAGGGCCTGTGAGAGTGACGTATGTCAAGGAACTGGGGGCAACCTCTCAGAACTGAGAACATCCCCTGATATCAGCCATCAAGTAAATGGAGACCAGTTGTACAACTTCTGGGGGCTGAATTTTGCCAACAACCACATGAGCCTGGAAGAGGGCCCTAAGCTTCAGGCAAAAAAATGCAACTCTGCTGACTTGATTTCAGCCTGGTGAGACCCTAAGAAGAGCATCCAATTAACGCATGCCTGAACTTTTGACCCACAGAAACTGCAATATAATAAGTGAATGCTGTTTTAATCAGCTAATTATGAGGTAATCTGCTATGCAATGATGAGAAACTAATGTATCTATGGCAGAATAAACATCACTCAAATGTTCAAAGCCATCAAGAAAATATAACTTGAACAACAGTATGTATAACTTCAATAGACAACGACATACCTTTGTTCACTTAAAAACAAATAAAATCATAGCACATATAAAATATTAATACATGTTTTGATACATGTTTTTACATATCTACATCTTATTATTATTACTAAAACTAATTTTAAAATTTTTACTTTTACATGAAATCTATTTTGGTTTTGTAATTATTATTTTAGTACCATGAATGTGTTTTATTTTGTTGTCATTTATGTATAAATTTTATATCTTCTCATTGTTTATAAGTTCCCTGAGATGATGAGAGGTAAGAAGTCATTTATGTCAGATGCTCACTGTTTTAATCCTTCTTTGTTGCTTATAAGAAAATAGCTGAAACTGGGTGATTTATAAAGAAAAACAACATTTATTGCTTACAGTTTCTGAGGCTGGTAAGTCCCAAGTCCATCTGGTGGTGGTGACCGTGACCCAGGGGGCTTACATTACAAAACTGTGGAAGAAAAGAGAGCAGAGAGAGAAAGACAGACTCTCCTCTTCTTTTAAAGCCCTCAGAACCATGCCCTTGACCACCATTTTTAATCCATTCATTACTGCATGGTCCTACAATCCAATCACCTCTTCAAGGCCCTACCTTTCAATTACCATAATAGGATTTCCCACCCTCTTAACAATAACAGTGGGGACAAAGTTTCTAATACATAAAATGTAGGGGATGTAATTCAAGCTTCAATGAGTTTTGGGGGGACATAATTTAATCCACTACATTCTGCTCCTGGCCCCCCAAAACTTTTGTCCTTTTCCCATACAAATACATTCATTTTATCCCCAAAGTCTTGTTTCAACTCAAAAGTCCAAAGTTCGAAGTCCCATTTGTGAAATTCAAAACAAGTTATCTACTTCCAAGATACAATGGTGGAACAAATATAGGGTATATATTCTCATTCCAAAAGAGAGAAATAGGCCAAAAGAGAGGGATAACAGGTCTGAAACAAGTCCGAAGCCCATTAGGGCAGGCATTCCATATCAAAGCTGGTGAATCACATACCTTGACTCCACATTTGACTGCCTCTGCACACTGGTGTAGTGGTTGGGTCCCCAAGTCCGTCAGCAGCTCCGCTTCTATGTCTTTCCTAGTCTCAGGCCACACTTCACCTCTCCCAGGCTGGTGTTCCACTCTGGTAGCTCCACATGTCTGTGGTCTCCATGGTAGTCCTGTTCTCATGGCTGCACTAGGCATGGTGCTGTTGGGGTTTCTGTGCTGCAACTCTGACCCCACATTTGTGCTCAGCATTGCTCTAGTGAAGGCTGTCTGTGGTGACTCCACCCCTGCAACAGATCTCTTCCTGGGCGCCCAGACTTTTCTATACATACTTTGAAATCTGGGTGGAGGCCCCCAAGCCTTCCCAGCTCTGACACTCTGTAAGCCTGCAGACCTAACACCACATGGACACCGCCAACACTTCCAGCTTGTATTTTCCAAAGCTGTGGGTCCAGCCACACCTGGGGCCAATTTAGCCACAGATGGAGCAGCCAAAGCAGCTGGGGTGCTGGTGCTGGAAGCAGCTTCTCGAGGTGGCCCTGGGCAGCAAGCCCATGGAGGGTGCCTTGGGCCTGTACCCAAGACCTTTCTGTCTCCCTTAGGCCTTTGGGCCTGAAATAGAAGCCCAGAGGCTTCTGCCATGTCTTCAGGGCTTTTTTCTCCTTCTCTTGATAATTGCTTTCCTTTGTGCTAATCTTCTTAGCTAATGGCCTCTGGGCTGCACCACTGCATGTTCTCTGCTTTTCTACCACATAGCCAGGCTCCAAATTTTCCAAATCTTTACACTCTGCTTCCCTTTTAAATTCTGGCTTTATGTCATGCCTTTGCTGCCGTAACTCAGAGTAGGCTGTTAGAAGTAACCATGCAACTTCCTTAATGCTTTGCTGCTTAGAAATTTCTTCCACCAAGTACTCTGGTTCACATTTCCTAAGTTCCAACTTCCACGAAGTTCTAGGATATGGACACAGTGCAACCATGTTCTTTTCCAGTTCACAGCAAGGGTGATCTTTGCCCATGTTTCCAAAAAACTCCGTATTTCTATCTGAGACATCCTTAGAAGGGTCTTTACAGTCCATATTTCTATCAGCATTCTGCTCGCCACCACATAACCAGTCTCTAAGACATTCCAGACTTTCCTTCATCTCTTTTTCTTCTTCTGAGTCCTCCAAACTCCTCCAGCCTTTGCCTAACTCCCAGTCCCAAAGCTGCTTCCACATTTTCAAGTATTTTTTATAAGCAACACCCCACTTCTCTGGTGCCAATTTTCTGTTTTAGTCCGTTTTGTGTTGCTATAACAGAATACCTGAAACTGGGTAATTTATAAAGAAGAGAGGTTTATTTGGCTTACAATTCTGTGACAGCTGCATGTGTCACAGGCCTCAGGCTGCTTCTACTCATGGTGGAAAGTGTCAGGCAGCTGGCAGGTACAAGCAGATCACATGGTGAGAGGAAGCAAGAGAGAGGAAGCAAGACAGAGAGAGGAGGTGCAAGGGTCCCTTAAACAATCAGCTCTCGCAGGAACTAATAGAGTGAGAACTCACCCACTACCCCCTCCCCCCCCAGGGAGAGCATTAATCCATTCATGAGAGATCCACCCCCATGACTCAATCAGTTTCCAACACTGCCACACTGGAGATCAAATTTCCACATGAGTTTTGGAGGGGACAACACATCCAAACTCCATCACTCAGTAAATATATGTAGAAGTTGAATAGACCTTATCATGAGCAATAGTGTGGTTCTTCACACACAAAAATACTTTATTTTTCGAATAATCTCTGAAATGAAATGATTATTCTGAAAACTAGTCTCAGTTTTTTTTTTGTCCAAGGTTTCATAAGGCAGAACTTTATAAAACACCAGGGATCAATTTAACAACTTATTTTTGTTTGGCCATGCAAAGTACCATTCCCACTCAAAGGCACTAATTAAACACAACTGAACCCATGGGAGGCATTAGGCAGACAGAGCTGCAGGCTTCTGAGACCCTAATAATCTTGATGTAGGAGTATTTTTATGAAGGAAAAAAGAAGGTCATAAATCTAAATGTGGAATTAGTTATAGTCATTCCACATGGTGTTAGTCCCTTCCCAAATACACTTTTGTATTTTTGTGTATTTTTTTTAATTTAGTGTTCAAAAATCCTTTGGAGCATAATATCAATTCTAATCATAGAATTTTGAATTACTTCCAAATATGCTAAGACCACCATTCCACTTCCAAGATAGACATTCTCTATTTTTCTGTACCTTATCAACAGGATAAGAAAAAATGGCCTTTCTTGGTTATTGCTACTGACAAAAGTGTTAAAAGAAATCTGGTAATAGAGTATTAGGAGGAATAGAAAGATCATCTCTAGAATACTACTGCTAATAATAGTTAATGTCTATGGGGTGCTTACTGCTTTAAATACTTTACATTTGTTAACTGATTTAACATTTTCCCAGAGAGAAAAATGCCTTTGCCACAATTGTGAAAACTACAATAATGCTGAAGTACCTTTATTGTCCTTTTGTAAGACTCCCTATTTAGCCTCCAGTAAGAGAAAATGAGATTTATGAAAGCACGCTTGTAAGAGCAATAAATTCAAGGTCTACATATGACATAAAATAATTAGAAGCTTTTCCCCCATTAGTTTAATACTTTTTAATTCAATATGTATAAAGAAAGAAACTTGATAACTAATTTATGTGATTTTTGGATTGATTTTGATATTGTCTTGACTTGCTGTGACTCAGAAACTATTTGTCTCAATAAAAGTGGAAGCAAAAGGCAGACTCCATTTCACTAAAAATGTGCAATTATTAAAACAAAAAAAAAGTTACTGTTATTTTCAAAAGCATGCATACATTAAGCAGTATGCACAGTTAAAGAAATGCAAATTTTAAAAGCTCCTATGGTCTTAAAGCAACAGTGTTTTATTTATTTATACACAGTTGCTCACCTGAGAGAAAACTAAACTGGAATTTTTTTTTTTTTCTCAAGGTGTGTGTAGGGATATTGAAGAAATTGGGTTATTCATAACAAGATTTTTTCGCCTAGGGTGATAAATAGAGCATTTGGATATACAAGGTTGACAGTTTTCCCCTGCATCTATTTTTGGGAAATAATCAAATTTTAAATGTAATAAATCTATCTTTCACAGAGGGTTTAAATATTTTGGTGGTTTATTAGAATTGGTCCTAATTTGAAAATAATACACAAGTCACTTCAGATTAACTTCATGTCATTCATGTCTCCAGTTTCCAATAGTCAATAGATTATAATCAATCGGTAATCTAGTTTGCAACACATAATGAAATAGAAATATGGTACCTGATCTTATTAAGCTTTCTCTCAAGTGATAAAAGTAGGTTTTAATTAAAAAAAAAATTGATTCATATACATATAAAAAACATAATAAAGTGGTTAAAAAAAGAAATATTCATTGTGTCCTTAGAGGGTGGTATAAGAAGACATAACTCTTTTTTTAATTATTATTTTGGAAACACAGTTGATTGTATATATCTGTAGGGTCCAGAGTTGAATATCATTGCCTGTATGCAATATGTGATGCTCAAATCAGGATAATTAGTACATTTAACATTATACAATGTCATCATTTGTCGTGGGACTTTACCATTCCTCCCATAGCCCCCCCACCATATCCCCCTTTCCCACCTCTGGTAACCTCAGTTCTGTTCTCTCCTTTTGAAAGGTCAGCATATTATTGTGATTGATACATATTTCTTTCTTTTTTAAATTTATTTGTTTATTTATTTTTTTATTTTTTAGCTCCCACTTATGAGTGAGGACATGTGATATTCCTTTTTCTATAACTGGCTTATTACATTTAATAGAATTTTCTCTAAGTTCATCCGTGTTCCTGTGAATTACAGAATTTTATTCTTTTTTAATGGTAGAGTAGTATTCCATTGCATAATATATTAATTTTTCTTTATACAGTCATATGACAATGGACATTTAAGTTGGTTTTAACTCTTGGCTATTGTCAACAGAGATGCAATGAACATGGAGTACAGGTGTCCTTCTGACATGATTTCCATTCCTTTGGGTATACACCTAGCAGTGAAACTACTTGATTTTGTGGGAATTCTCTCTATAGTCCTTTGAGGAACCTCCATACCATTTTCCACAATGGATGCATCAATTTACACTCTCAGCAACTGTATAGGGTTCACCTCTCTCCACATCCAAGCCAGAATTTGTTATTATGTCTTTTTCATAATAGTCTGCAGTGAGATGATATCTCAGTGTACTTTTGATTTACATTTTCCTGATGATTAGTGTTGAGTACTTTTTCATGTGTTTGTTGACTATTTGTATGTCTTCCTTTGAGAAATTCCTATTCAGCTCCTTTGACCATTTTTTTAATCAGGCTATTTGCTTTTTTTACTGTTAAGTTGTTTAAGTTCCTTGCATATTCTGTATATTACCCTTTATCAGATGCAAAGTTTGCAAAAATTTGTCCCATTCTGTAGGTTGCCTTTTACCTCTGTAATTGTTTCTTTTGCTATGCAGAAGCTTTTTAGTTTGATGTAATCCCATTTTTTATTTTTCATTTGTTTCCTGTGCTTTGGGGTCATATTCCTAAAGTCTTTGCCAATTCCTACTTCCTGAAGTGTCCCCCATAAGTTTTCTTTTTGGATCTTTGTCTTTGTGGGTTTTGTATTTAAGTCTTTAATTCATTTTGAGTTAATTTTGGTATATGGTTTGAGGTATGGGTCTAGTTTTAGTCTTCTACATATGGATATCCAGTTTTCCCCACACCATTTAAGGAAGAGGCAGTCTTTTCCACCATGTATATACTTGATGCCTTTGTCAACTGGCTATAAGAATGTGAGTTAACCTCTGGTTATTCTATTCTGTTCTATCGATCTATGGTTCTGTTTTTATGCCAGTATCATGCTGTTTTGGTTACTATAGCTTTGTAGTATAATTGGAAGCCAGGTGGTGCTATGCCTCTGGCTTTGTTTGTTTATTTTTTTGCTCAGGATTGATTTGGCTATTTGGAATCTTTTGTTGTTCCAAACGAATATTAGGATTTATTTTTCTATTTCTGTGAAGAATGCCATCAGTATTTTGACAGGGATTGCATTGAATTTGTAGACTGCTTTGGGTAGAATGGAAATTTTCACAATGTTAATCCCTCCAGGAGCATAGAATATCTTTTCATCCTTTTGTGTCTTCTTTCATTTCTTGTAATAGTGATCTGTAGTTGACATCATAGAGAACTTTCATTTCCTTGGTTGAATTTATTTCTAGATTTAATTTTTTGTTTTGTTTTTGGCAGGAGGACTATTGTAAATGTGCTAACTTTATTTATTTCTTTTTCTGATACTTAGCTGTTGGAGTATAAAAACCCTACTGATTTTTGCAAGTTGATTTTCCATCCTGTAGCATTACTGAAATCATTTATCAACTCTTAGAGTTTATTTGGAGAGTCTTTAGGCTTTTCTATATAATCATGTCATTGGCAAACAGTGACAATTTGACTCTGTCTTTTCCAACCTGGATGCCATTTATTTCTTTCTCTGGCCTGATTACTCTGGCTAGTACTTCCAATTCTATGTTAAATAAGAGTGGTGATAGTGGAAATTTTTGTCTACTTCCCACTCATTCAATATCATTCAGGATAATATTGGCAGTGGGTTTGTCATATAAGGCTTCTATTGTGTTGAGATACTTTCTTTCTATAGCTAATTTGCTGAGAGTCTTTATCATGAAGGGATATTTAATTTTTTCAAATGCTTTTTCTGTGTCTATTGTAATAATCATATGGTTTTTGTTCTTGATTTTGTTGATGTGGTGTATCACATTAATTGACTTGCATATGTTGAAACATCCTTGCATCCCTGAGGTGAGTCCCACTTGACCATGGTGTCTAATTTTTAGATGTGTTGCTGTATGCTATTTGCTAATATTTTATTGGAGATTTTTGTTTCTATGTTCATCAAAAATATTAGTCTATAGTTTTCTTTATTTGTTGAATGTTTGTGTGGGTTGGTATCTGGGTGATGCTGGCCTTATAGAATGAGTTTTAGAGGTGGCCTCTGTTTCAATTTTTTGGAATAGTTTGAAAATAATTGGTATTAATTACTCATTAATGATTTGGTAGAACTCAGCAGTGAAACCATCTGGCCCTGGGATTTTCTTAGTTGGGAGACTGATAATTACTGCTTCAATACCTTTGCTCATTTTCAGTCTCTTCAAGTTTTGTATTTCTTCTTGGTTCAGTCTTAGTAGTTTGTATGTGTCCAGAAATTTACCCATTCCCTCCAGGTTTTCATGGTTTTTGGCATGTAGTTGTTTACAATAGTCTGTAATGATTGTTTATATTTCTGTGGCATCAGTTATAATGTCTCCTTTTTCATTTCTGATACATTGGAGAAAGGAGAGCCTTTTCAAAAAGATGGTGCTCTGAAAACTGGGTATCCATGAAGAGAAGAATGGAACTAGACCTGTACCTCTCACCATATACCAAAATTAACTGAAAATGGATTAAAGACTTGGATATATCAACTTCAAGGAATTTTCATTGTATATTGACAAAATAAAATAAAATTTGGAAGAAAAAAAATTTTAAAAAATAAAAAATAAAAGACTTGGATATAAGAACTGAAACTATAAAACTCCTGAAGGAACACATAGGGGAAAAAGTTTGGGATGCAGGACCGGGAAAAGACCTTATGAATAAGACCTCAAAAGCACAGGCAACAAAAGAAAAAATAAACGAACAGGATTATATCAAACTAAAAATCTTCTGCTCAACAAAGTAAACAATAAACAGAGATCAGAGACAACCTGCAGTATCACAGAAAACATCTGCAAACTACACATCTGAGAAGGGACTAATATCCAGAAAATAGAAGAACTCAAACAACTCAACAGTAAAAAAAAAACAATTAACCCGATTAAAAAATGGTCAAAGGAGCTGAACAGACACTTCTTAAAGGGAGGCATACAAATTACCAAGAGGTACATGAAAAAATGCTCAACATCTTTAAGCATCGGGGAAATGCAAACCAAAGCCACATTTAGAAATCATCCCAACCCAGTTAGACTTGCTATTATCAAAAAGATGGAGAATAACAAATGCTGGCAAGGATATGGAGGAAGGGGAACCCTTTCTCACTGTTGGTGGGACTCTAAATTTGTGCAGCAATTATGGAAAACAGTATGGGGTTTCTCAAACAACTATGGACAGAACTGCCATATGATCCAGCAATCCCATACTGGGTATACAACCAAAGGAATGGAAATCATCATGTAGAAGCAATCCCTGTTTATTGCAGCTCTATTTACAATATCCTTGATATAAAACCAGTCTAAATGTCCATCAATGGATGACTAGATAAGAAAGATGTACTTCTTATTCGTAGAAATACTACTGAGTCATAAAAAAGAATGAAATTCTGCGATTTGCAGCAAAATGGATGAATTTAGAGAAATAATTTAAGTGAAATAAGTCAGGTACAGAAAGTTAAATACAGCATGTCCTCACTCACAAGTGGGTGCTGAAAAACAAGTAAATAATAAAGAAACAAACAAACAATAATCACCATATGTTGAACTTTCAAAAGGAGATAACAGTACTGTGGTTATTAGAGGTATAAAAGGGGAAGGGGAGGGGAGGTTAGTGAGAAATTGGTTAAGGGTCACAAGGAATGACTATGTGTTATAAAGACAAGTATACTAATAATTCTGATTTGATCATCAGGTATTGTACACAGGTGTCAATATTCAACTCTTTATCCAATAGATATGTGTAATCAATAATGTTTCAATGAAGAAGTCATAGTACCTAAATTTGATGAGATAATTAAATAGAAAAGCATAAGAAGTGTTACACCCCTATCAGGCTGAGATCACAGATCCCTCTGCCCCATTCTGTGAAAGTCTTCAGTTGGGCAGTTAAAAGAAGATTCTGGCAGCTGTAGGCACAACAGACATGCCTTATTCCAGATGTGAGCTCTGCTGGTTCTCTCTGCTCCGCTGACCCTGCAGATCAGAGTAGTTGTCTCTTTTTATATTACAAGTACACAATAGTGGCCACAAGCCAAGGATTGCATAATTGCACATGCACAGTTACACTACTCTTATATAACTTATTCACAGTATCCTGCTAAAATGTGCTGAATCATGTCCTTCCTGAGAAGAGGGAGAGAGCCTGACTAAACTGTTTCTATTTTCCTTATACCCTCTTATCTTCCGTTCACTGGGAAAGTGTTTTACTTTCAAACATCACAATATTTCCCCAAATATGCATTTGATTCATAATATATACTTTAGTAATTTAAAATTTTTAAAAGTGTATAGTTTGCTCAAGTTCAGAAAGCTCCAAGTGACTAAACTATGTTTTAGCCTTTCAATCTGATTTTAAAAGTATCTATGTTATAAAACAAGAATAATGCATCAAGGGTAAAATTTAGATTTTTAGTAAGGCACCTGCCTGGATATAACACCAAAAAATACTGAAGGTTTAAAAACTGTGAAATTTAGAATCATAGTCTGAGCACAAATAACCTCATCTAGTACATGAAATAACTTGCAAGACTCTCTTTAATCATCTAATGCTGTTAATAAGTTCCTATCTTCTCCGAATGGTTGAATAGTTTTTATTTCTGTCATAGTTTTGGTAGAATTTTTAAGTAGTCTTATTTTTAAAATTGAAGAAGTTTGAAGTTCTAATACAGAAAGTCTCAATCTTTTATGCATCAGCAAATGCTTTATTAAATCTTTTAGGCATATGAGCTATACAATCTCTGCTGTAATATTCAACTTTGCTTTTATGGCTCCAAAGAAGTCATAGACATTTAAAAATGGCTGTGTTCCAATAAAACTTTATTTACAAAAACAGGTGGCCAGTTTAATGGACCATAGTTTCTTGATTCTTGATGATGCATATTAAATATAAATATATAAGCAGTTTTACCTGAATAAGATAATTTTATACTGTGAAAAAATTTTCATTTGAAATTAAAAAAAAAAAAAAACTAGGCTCTTAAAATAATATATGTGACAAATATTTGTAAAATATTTCTTAGACCAAAATTGTCTAATGGAATATTTTTTTATTAAGAAGAAATACAGAAAATGTTGCTGTTGTTATTATTTAAAAAATTGTCCAAAATTTCCAGGGGGATATAATACGTACTTCTGCTGTCATACTGTGCATTGTTTTATTTTCCTTATAAGCATTAGTAAACATCTATTTAATTTTCTAAGAAAATGCATTCTTGTTTCACTTTGCTGTGTGCTATTAATTGAAAAACCTCATTCTGTGAGTTTTCAGAGTAACTTGTACATCTTCCTGTAGAGATGTAATGTTATGTCAATAGAAAAATAATTTTGTAGTTAATGGTTTTATTTGCTTGTAGAACATTAACCAGGTTTGTCTCCAATTTGGAATGCCTTTCCTGATGAAATATGTAACTCTGAGAAATCTAATCCTTTTTTGATCTAGGTTTACTACCTCACTGGTTCTCTCGTTAATGAAGTAATAAATGATTTAGAAGTCTTCACTTTGTATTTGTATGAAGTGTTATTTTGAGCATTTTAAACACTTAAAACATTACGCTTTGACAGTATTTCAAATTTAAACATTTTTTGAATAAAACACTTGTAATATTTTCATTCTTGTAAATCCTTTAACCAGTGGTTATTAATATTTTGTGGTCAGAAACCCCTGAGTCAATATATGGAGAATAAAGTTCTGTCTCTAGAAAATATATATATATATATATATATATACCATTACTTTGAATGTCCATTTACATCTTACTCCCTCATTTTAAAAATTCTGAATTTACGAAGGCTAGGTTAGTCTTTAAAGTTTATATAAAAAGCAGATGTGGGGCTTGTTTAAATTCCTACAATTCATCCTTTTAGCTTTATTTTCTTAGTGTTTGGAGTACCATTGCATATCAATACATCTTACACATCCATCTCGTTTATGTGGTCTCTCCTCTGACAAAATTTATATTCTGTTTAATTTATTCATAAAAGATAGAACAACTGCTATAGTGTTTCATCTTCTTAAAATACAAGTAATTTAATACTAAAGCAAAAGCTGATGCCAAAGTTTAAAGAACTATTTGTAGAATTTTAGACATGAGTTAGCCAAATATAAATGGGGACAAATAGACTTCACAGATATTTAATTCTTCGATCTATACATCCAACTGCAGTTGATCAATAAAGAGTAGCATCTCTTAAACTGGCTTCAGACATTTGCAATGGGATGAACTAGGGTCCACGGGCATCAAAATAGGAGTTCATGTGCATGGCTGAGATTTGACGCTGTCTGATTGTTTTTGTACATGTCCACCTTAAATTCACTTGTCACTTATATTTTTACTTTTTAATCTCTAAGTGATTATTGTACTCCCATTTTACATTTGACTAACTTGTCCTTCCAACTGAGTATTAAATTATGGAGCTTGCTGGAATAATATTTATTCTTTTATTTTTGGTTATCTTGTGGAATCCATATGATTGTACAATGTACAAGTAGAAATGCTAAAAAAAAATAAAAATGAAGGTAATAATTTCAGAAGATTGTTTTGGCATAGTGAGAAATGAAAATGATACTGGAGGGAAAAAGTGTTTCATTCAAAATATTTCTAAAACGTGATTTTTTTTTCATTCAATATTACTTTCCCCCCAAAAGATTTGTTTTGAGAACCTCAATTTTAGCACAGACACATTCCCAAATATTTATTTACTTTCTTGGGAATATATCATAAACTCTCATGTATTTTAAAAGTCAGTGAACCTCATACGCTTTCTTTTTATCTGAATTTCTCATTGTTAGCATTGTTCAGCAGATGGCACTATCTGAATAACACATTTAAATTGATTTCTTTGCTGCTTATTCTATTTTAAAATTATTTTAAGTGTACTCATGAGGAGCAGGATGGTTTTGCTAAACATAAGGCACAATCATTCTATATTTACTGTGGAACATAATTCTTTAGTTAGCACACCACAGACTCCCATCTTTGAATCCATTCCAGAAATTAAATTTTTCCCTGGCTATTAATGACCAGGACACAAAATTGTACTCTAGTTTCAAGAGAAGCCTTCTTGTCTTCATTTCTTTCTACAAACTAAAAAATGCTGCATTAGTCCATTTCTGTTGTTTATAACAGAAATACCTGGAACTGGGTGATTTATAACAAAATGAAGTTTATTGCTTACAGTTTTGGAGGCTGGGAAATCCGAAGTCCAGAGAGTACATCTGGTGAGGGTTTTAGTGGTGGTGACAGTGACTCAGGGGTCTCACATGATGGGAAATGATAGAGCAGAGAGGGAGAGAGCTCCTCCTACACTCTCCTTTTAAAACCTTCAGAACCATGCCCATGACCACCTTTTCAAAACCATTCACTATGGCATGGTCCTACAATCCAATCACTTCTATAAGGCCCCACCTTTCAATAACCATTGAAAGGGTGACAGGGATTTCCACCCTCTCAACGGTCACAGTGGGGACCAAATTTCTAATGCATAAAACTTGGGAGACACAATTTAAGCTTCAATGAGTTTGGGGGGCGGGGGGGGGGCATTCAATCCACAGCAATTGTCTTAGGTGAGAGTTTGTCTCATTTCTTGAAGCTGTTTTGAGGTCTAGAGCTCTGCTCCAGAATCCACATTTACAATAGCTGAGTTTTCACTCCATTCTGCCATTTATTTCCAAACCAACCATTGCCACCTTAATTCCTTATTTTTCTTTTAGGTATTACAAGAAATATCCAAAAAGAAGTTTCTGATAATGCCTACTTAAAGAGCTTTCAGTGCCTCCTGTTATGCTCCCATGACCTCATAACATTTATTTGTTGACACATATTTGTACATGTAGAATACTCCTATAATGCTTCTACCACTGTCTGGAGATTCTGTTTCCCCTAAGTGCCCCCCTCTTTAAATTTTGTTTCTGTTTTCCATCAGATGCAAGAAATCTTTTAAGTAGCCCATGCAACTACTGAACAAAAGCCTATACTGAAAGTTGAGGAAAAAAACTGCTCTAATAATTATGTAATTGATGTTGATTTTAATAACGAGTTCTGGAAAGTAAAATCTACCCTTGAATTCTAACCTAAAGAACAAAATTAATGGTGGTAATTATGGCTAACCATATTAGAAAATGACTTTAAAAATTTTTAGCAGATATTATCAGCACTAGGTGCATTGTTATTTAAAAACATTAAAATGAGACACAATTTTTCACAAATTAGATGGACAAAAATAATAAAAGCTAATGAAATACAGTGATTACAAAGATCTGGAGAAATAGTTACATTCATTCATTTCTAGTAAAAAAGTAAATTATAAAAATTTTACAAAATTTATTTGGTAATTTCCACTGAAACTTTAAACATTCCTAGTCTTTATTCTGCAATAATACTTTGAGGCCCATTCCCTAACAAAATTAATGCATTGATATAAAAAATGTTTAACATAGCAATATTTGTTTTATCAAAACAAGCAAAATGAAATATAAGTTGTTAATAGCCTAATGTACATCACAGGGGAAGGATACATGTATTATGATATATTCTTATTTTATGCATTAAGCAATTACTAAAATATGATTTAGATATGAATGTTTTATCTCAGAAAGTAGTTCAAAATATATAGAGTTAAGAATGTAGCAAGTTATTTGCATAGTGTGTCCTATATTTTTAAAAAAGAAAAAATTTCTCTTTTCCTCTGTCTTTGTTTCTTTCTGCCTCCTTCTCCTTCCTTTCCATGCATGCACACACACACACAAACACATACACATACACACCACACATAGAAGAACATAAACATACACATATACTTGGATGTTTTTCAGGATAAGTGTAAAGAAAACTGAAAGATTACATTATATATAAAATATATTACATACATAAATCTAAGGATTTGTATTGGAAGAGGTTTGGAGGTTTTTATTTCTTTCATTTGTATACAAACCTGTATTGCTTAACTTTTACAATGAACATTATTAAACTTGAAATTATAATAATCAATATAAGCTAAAAATAACTGAAAAAATGTGAAAGACATAAAAGATTATAGTGATACAATGTTTGAAAAAAAGTAGATCAAAGTACTTTTTACAAAATTTTTGCAGTAAATGATAAATAACAATCTCTGATATGTATTTTCACACTTTATTATTGAAATAACAAAAGAAATAAAGTAATGTCAATACTCATTACTACAAATAGGATATTTATTAAAAATCTACCAATGTCTGGGTAACAGGAATTTCAATCATCCAAAAGGCTGAGGTAGCTCTTTCAGAAATATTGGTCTTAGTGATTATGGAGTGATTAGTAGCCCAATTTATACTTTTTGAGCTGGCCATGTTTATTTAACTTTCCTATCTGTTGATTGTTGTGGTGGGTTTCTATTTATTTTGTTATTATTTTTAAAAAATTTTGGCTAGATTTGTTATAACTGTCACTTATTTCATGTATGGTTTTGATTATTTATTTATTTATTTTTAACATTTACTTGTACATATTTGTGGGGTATGGTGTGTTGTTTCAAAACATGTGTATACTGCACAATGATTCACTTAAAGCAGACAGCATAGTTTTGTACTCGTTAGTCTACCCCTTCTCCTCCCCACATTCCTCCTACTCTCCCGGCCGCTACTAACCATTACTCTACTCTCTAGTACCACTTTGTCTTTCTGTTCCTGACTTACTTTACTTAACATGATGGTTTCCAGTTCCAACCATGTTGTTTCGAATGATAAAATATCATTTTTTTATAGCATAATAGGATTCCATTGGGTATATATATCACAGTTTTTTTATCCATTCATCCATTGATATGCATTTAGGTTGATTTTATCTCCTGGCCATTGTGAATAGTGTTGCAATGAACATGGGAATGCAGGTGTATTTGATGTATTGATTTCATTTCCTTTGGGTATATACCCAGTAGTGGGATACCTGGGTAGTAAGGTAGATCTATTTATAGTTTGCTGAGGAACCACCATATTATTTTACGCAATGGCCGTACCAATTTATATTGCCACCAACAATGTAGGAGAGTTTTCTTTTCTCAGCATCCTGATCAGCATTTGTTACTTTCTGTCATGTTGATACTAGCCATCTAACTGGTGTAAGATGTCTCACTGAAGTTTTAATTTCCATTTTCCTTATGATTAATGATATTGAGCAGGTATTCGTGTGCTTGTTGGTCATTTGCATGCTTTGTTTGAGAAATTTCTGTTCAGGTCATTTGCCCATTTTTTAATTGGGTTATTTGGGGGGGGGTTGTTTGTTTGTTTGGTTGGGGTTTTTTTTTTTTTTTTTGCTATTGAGTTGTTTGAGTTCTTTATATGTTGTGGATATTAGCCCCTTGTCTGATGTGTAGTTTAGAAACACTTTCTCCCATTAAGTTGGTTGTCTATTCAATTTGTTCACAGTGTCCCTTACTGTGTGGAAGCTTTTTAGTTTGGTTTAGTCCCACTTATGTGTTTTTGCTTTAGTTGCCTGTGCCTTTTTAGTCTTACTAAACAAAGTGCTGCCTATTCCCATTTTGTGTAACATTTCCTCTGTATTTTCTCCTAGTAGTTTCATGATTTGCAGTCTTAAATTTAGGTCTTCTACGCATTTTGAATTGACTTTTGTGTATGATGGGAGACAGGGGTCTACTTTCAGTCTTCTACATATGGATGTCCAGTTTTCCCAACACCATTTATTGAAGAGGCTATCCTTTCCCCACTATATATTCTTGGCAACTTCGTTGAAAAATCAGTTGGCTCTAAGTCTGTGGGTTTACTTTTTGTCTCTCTATTCTGTTTAATTGGACTGTCTATCTATTTTTATGTTTACCATAGATTTATAGCATATTTTGAAGTCAGGAAGTGGAATGCCTCCAATTTTATTTTTCTTCAGGATTGCTTTACTTACATAGCCATGCCACCCTGAACACACCTGATCTCATCTCATTTACAGTTTTTAATTTGTAGCCACACTGAAGAACTTTCATGATGTCTTGTTTGCTTTTTAAAAATTTTATTATGATTATTTTTTTAACACATCTATTTCCCCTTTATGTAGCAACATTAAATTAACTTTGGGAAAATTATCCCTTATCTACAATATAAAGCATTTGTGATTCTATAAAATAGGTGTTCTGCCCTCCTATAATCAAGGAGTAGATAAGATACCCAAGTTAGATTTATTAAATCATTTCTCCAAGACTCTGAATCTAGATTGGAGAAATACCATTATGGAACTTAATGGTTGAAGCACATTTATTCCCACACGGGTGTTCATGTGCCCATATAAATAATTTCCTTAAACTTGATCTCTTAGCAATATATTTCCTTTTGGATTAACTTAATAGTTATAGTGTGTATGCATGTATGTGTGCGTGTGTGCATATATATGTGTGTATATATACATATGTTCTTGCATATAACTAAAAATCTATCTATATGTGTAAAACTAATACAGAACAATTTGTATGTGTTACTGCAATGTTATGCCACTTATTTATATTTTAACCTAATTTCCTGGCTTATTATATGGATTACAATTTATTAAAGAGTGAGTCTCAGGAACAATGTGTCAGAGATGCTAGCTGTACTGACTACTTGATTATAAAATACTGTTTTACTTTATTGAAAGGGTTTTGTCAAAACACTTGCCACATTACAGCACTTCTGTCAAAACACCTATGGCACAAGGTTGTACTCTCATTGTTTAGGTGGATTCAGAAAAATAGGAATGATCTGACGGTCCTATTAAACAGTATACAGCACTGTTTCTCACTAAACTATATATTTTTCCCCACAGATGTATGTTTGACTGCTAAAATTGGTATTACCAGATATGTTTTCTTCAAAATATTCTTGAAGTCCATTGTCTTTCCTTACTATATAAATCAAGATATATGTGTCACTTCATCCCATTATAGTAATAATAGCTTAAATCAGATTTATCTCTTTTATTGCTCTGTGGAAAAAAAATACACAAATACAAGTATAGAATCTTTCTGTATTATGTATTTCTTTATCCTTATAAAGCACATTTAAAATAGAAAGACTGCAGACAGTGAACTCACATTTAATTCACTTGTCACAACATAATCACATACAATATTTCATCCAAATGAAATCCCAAAATGTTACCTTTAATTAATGAAGTGGAATATGATTTTAAATCAAGTATATACATCTTTTAGAGGATTTAAATTCAAAGATATGCTGATAAAATATTTGCATATTAATCAAATATTTTTGTAGTACACAGTTCTCTTTCATCCAATCAGATGCCTCACTTTTGATACCACTGTTCTGAAGAATGATATAAGACATTCAACTAATATTGACCAAGCACTAACAGCACAATAAAGGTATAAGAGCTTCCTTTCTCAGAGATAATATCAGGACAGCAGAATTTATGTAAGATGGACAGAGAGCAAAGTTTAACAGAACTCTAATGGATGATGAATACAACTAACATTTATTGTTTGGTTACTACGAGCTATGGACTGTTCTAAGTTCTTTAAACATGTTAACATCTCTTATGTTATTACAAGACTTTAAGTTCAGTAAAATTTCTATCCCCCTATAAGAAACTAAGGTACAGAAGTTTGGTAACATGCCAAGGTCACACAGCTATGAAATAGAAGAGGGGAGATTTCAATTCAGATAATCTGCTTTATTTATTACGATACAAACAACTTCCTAAATTTTGTACTTTACTTTATAATTATTGAAAGAGGTTTTTTTTTGTTTTGTTTTTTGTTTTGACAGATTTGAAAGAGTATTTGGTCAGGTATGGCATTTAACATATGCTAATAATCTTGAACTCTTAACACATTTAATATCAATAGTATAATCTCAAGTTGCATCAAAAACATCAATATAATAGGCATTTCAGTTTTAAATGTCTAAAATGAGGGAAAAATGTGTTTTGGTATCAAGAAAATATAACAGTAGTTGCTGTTTATTGCCTACCTACAAAAACCATAGCATTATGCTAGATGTTATTGTACAAGGATTAAATAATTAAATTTCATCCCACTGTTTGAAATAGTATAATATAAGCCCTAATTATTTAAAATGAGTAACCAAAATACTATGGTAGTGACATAAACTGATATAAAAACAGACATATAGACCAATGGAATGAAGTAGAGAACTCAGAAATAGACCATAGCACAGGATGAATGATAGTTGACAAGGGTGCCACGACCATTCAACAGGGAAAAGAATCTTTTCAACAAATGGTATTGAAAAACTGAATATTCACATGTTAAGGAATGAAGTTGAAACTCTATCTCACATCATATATAAAAATTAATTGAAAATGGATCAAAGACTTCAGTGTAAGAGCTTAAACTATAAATCTCTTAGAAGAAAAATAGGGAAAAAGCTTCATGACATTGAATTTGGCAACAATTTCTTGGATATAAAAGCAAGCGTTGGTGAGGATGTGCAGAAATTGGAACCCTGTTCACCATTAGTGAAAATGTGAAATAGTACAGCTACTGTTGAAAACAGTATGGTGATTCTTCAAAGAATTTAAAAAATAGAATTTCCGTATGATTCAGCAATTCCACTTCTGGATATGTACCCAAATGATTTGAAAGTAGGATCTCTGAGAGATATTTCTACACCCATGTTCATTGCAGACTTAATTACAAAAGCTAAAAGGTGGGAGTAATCTAAGCAGATGAAAAGAAATTATGACATATGCCACCATGTGGATAAAACTTGACTACACTATCTTACGTGAAATAAATAACAACAACAAAAAAATTGTATGATTCCACTCATATGAGATACCTAGAGTAGTCAAAGTCATAGAGACAGAAGGTAGAATGGTGATTATCAGGGATTGAGGAAGAAGGAGGAATGGGGAATTACTGTTTAATGGGGCTAGCATTTCAGTTTCACAAGATGAGAGTTCTGGATATGGCTGGAGGTGATGGCTGCACAACTATATTTATGTACTTAATACCACTGAACTTAAAACTAAGGTGGTAAATTTTATGTTACCTACATTTTACAACAATTTTAAAAATGAAAAGAAGGCACTGTAAGCAAACAGACAAAGATGAAGGAGTTAAATATAAAAGGCATTATTAATTGATTTAACTGTAATTAATATTTGGTATTCTAACCTAAATATTTCTCAAATAGAAGTCTATACTATATTTCTTTCACTCTACTGTAGAGGGTTATAAACCTTGATTCCTATTTGATTATAAGATAGGGTTTTTAAGTAATGCATGTATGGGACAAAAGTCCTTGGATAGGAGGCAAGAGCCTTCAGATACAGGGCAAGAGCCAATTAAATCAACTCTAATCAAGTTTATGTTCATTCTCAGTCAATATTTAGTATAGGGTTTTTAGGTAATGCATGTATGGAACAAAAGTCCTCAGATAGGAGGCAAGAGCCTACAGCTACAGGACAAGAGCCCACCAAATCAATTCTAATCACTGTTTAGGTAAGGGATTATATACACTGATTGTTAATATAATGGGTTCACTGGAAGATTTTGTGAGAAGGAAACTTAAACAGGTCTAAAGCCTTTATTGTGAACAGCAAAACTGAAGCAAAACAGGGATTGTTCTCAGGGCAATAACCCTTAATACATCAAAACTTAAATGATGGGAAGATATGTGAGTTAAGATTTCCAAGGATGTTTTGTTAGATTAGTTAGTACATGGGGGTTGTTCCACAATTTGCTTCAAGCTGTTTCTTTGAGTTTCTCAAGAAGTCAGGCACTTTAATGTTTACCTTATTGTTTCTTTTACGTGTCACATAGCTTAGATTTATGACTCTTTTTTTATTTTTATTTTTATTTTTTTTATTTTTAATGATGGTTTTTTTTTTTTTTTTTTGTCGTTTTTTCGTGACCGGCACTCAGCCAGTGAGTGCACCGGTCAGTCCTATATAGGATCCGAACCCGCGGCAGGAGCATCGCCGCGCTGTCAGCGCAGCACTCTACCAAATGCGCCACGGGCTCAGCCCTAGATTTATGACTCTTTTGATGGTATGCTGTTTAAACTATTTTGAGCCATACATGCTTGGATGAAGATTGTTACATAGTCAATTTCTTTATGTACTTACTATGATTGATTAACCATCTTTTCTTTCCCTGTAATTTTCTTGTCTTTACAATAAAAACTGAAACAAAAACTGACTCAGGGCTGTGCCCAGTTTCTCCTGACAGAGGAGTTGATGAGGTTCAGTCCCTTTGGGCTTCTCATTGAATTCATGTTGCTTTGAGTAATCTTTTTTGCATCTCTGTTACACAGTGAGAGGTGTAACACTTTACAATCATCCCTGGTTTCTATACACAATTAGTAATTGGCAAGATTTAGGCAACTGGAGGAATCATGGATCCTTCTAATATGTAGTGTAGGCACTGAGCTTAATCTAGCACCAAATCATCTTATGACACAAATAATAGCACTTCTACAAATAAAATTAAATAAACACTTGTAGGTTTAAGAGAGCTAGAAAATCAGGAATAAAATAAAAACCTGGTCTTAAAAGAGCTCTACCAAATGCAGTGTGAAGGAAGGGCTGATAGCCTGTTTCATAGTGAATACTATCATGCTACATACTTTACCTTAGCACAATATTTCTTTGAGGGGGAAATTTAAGTAATAATCTTTTTGGACCAAAAATATGTTCACAATCACCAATTTGAACATACTCTATATAATGTGTCCTACTGCAGGAAGGACTTGACTCTTTTAAATCATTTCTTCATTATCCAAAACAAAAATTTAAGTCTTTTTAAATAGAGCTATGATTCAGCCAAATATCTTTTATTTTTTAGAGTGCAATATTCTCTACAACATTCAAAAGTTACTTATAGCATAAATTTCACCTATGCAAACTCAATCATTTGAATAACTACTAAACACATCTGAAGTTTTATATAATTGTTTTATACTATGAACTGTAACAATGTCTTTAATCAAGATTTTACTCTTTTGCAATGACTTAAAAGGTATTAAAAATGTGAATGACCTGTGAAATATAAATGCAAACAAACATCCTATGATGATAAAACTTTTTCAAAAATTCTGACCTACTTTTACATGTTATATTAAAAAATTGGAAGTGCAGAACTCCCTAAGAATTGGTGAAATTTATTCCATGAGCAGGATTTATATGAGGAGACTTCCTGTTTGCCTGGGAAAAAAATTGTACGAAATCAAAGGAGACTAATACCATGAACAGCATTTTGGGGAGAATATGATTAAAATGACAAAGTGACTGGGAAAAAAAATTGATTCTTGTTCTAAATGTCAGTTAACCCAGGAGACAGAGAAAGAGAGAAAAAGAAAAAATGGTACAAACAAAAAACAAATATTAGAGTGATGGGTTAATTCCAACCATGTTGGTAACTGCATTAAATATATGTAGGTTAAACACACCAACTATAAGGCAGAAATTGTCAGACTATATTTTAAAAAAATATCAATTATATTATCTGTATAGAAAATGCACTTTATACAACAAAAAAGATAGGTGAAAAGTAAAAGAATGAAACAAGATACATCAGGCATGTACTCATAAAAAGAAAGCTTGAATGGCTACTTTAACATAAAACAAATTATGCTTTGGGGGGGATAGTTGGGGACATCTCATAATAATAAAACTGTCAATTAATCAGAAAGCCATAGCAATCTTCTAGTGAGGCTAAGAAAGATAAACCCAAAAGAAGACATAATTTATCAACACCAGGAAAAATAAAGAGGCATTCCCAGCAATCAAACAGGTTTTAAAAGGATAAAAAAATATGAATCAATATTATCCAGAAAATTTTACCAATTTGATAGCATAAACAACTCTTTTGAAAAACATTACCCAAATTACTGAAGAAAAATATATAAATTATGTATAGATGTATTTCTAAGAAAAAAAATTAATTGTAGTTAATATATTTCCACAATGATTTTCCCAAGCACAGATGATTTAACAGGTGAATTCTATCAATTTAAGGTAGACATATTTTCAATCCCATACCTATTCTTTTAAAAATAGAAGATGAGCTAACATTCTTAAGATATTTTTAAGGTCAATCTTACCCTGACAATAAAAACAAAGAGTTCAGAAAAGAAAGTCCAACATAGTACAGGATCAGAAATGAAAAAATTTGTAACAAAATATTTAGAAAATTAAATTTAGGAAATGAATAAAATAAATAATACACCATGACCAAGAGGAGTTAGTCCAGAATTTCAGGGTTGTTTCAAAATTTGAAAATTAATTAATGTAATTGACCTTAATAGATACATAAAAAGTATTTAACAAAACTCAGTACTATTCATAATAGAAATTATCAGCATATTGAGAATAGAACTTAACTTTTTAAATCTGTTAAAGGGCAGCTACGAAAAACTTATGTTTACTATCATAATTAATGTTGGAATATTGCTTTCTCCTTCAGACTGGAAATAAGGCAAGATGTCTGTTCTTTCCATTTTTATTCAGCTATGTATTGAGGTAGTAGACAAAGTTATATGGCAAAAAAATGCATAAATAAAAAGTATAAAAATTAGAAAGAAAGAAAACTGTCTTCATTTACACATGACAAGAATATACACAGAAATCTCTAAGGATTTAATATAAAAACTATGAGAATTAATAATTAATATTATCATTTTGCACAATACAAGTCAATAGAGTTGTCAATTTTATTTTGATATTTGTGCAATGAATAAATATAAAGAAACGACACTTCCAAAAGAATAAAAATCATGTAATTTTATGAAATAAGTGTAAGTCCTGTTCACCCGAACTACCTAGTATGGTGACAGAAATTTTAAAAAGATCTAAATCATTTGATGCATATATAATATACATATAACTTTTTACTTAACGCAAATGTAGTTTATTTTTTATATATTTCAATAAATTTGTTTTAAAACTATAGTAGAACATATAATAAATGTGCACAATTCTATTTTCTTCTTTCATGTACTCTGAGTTTTGACTTAAAGACAAGATCAAACTATTTTAAGATGTCATTTCATTACAAATTGACCAATGGATTAAATTAAATCCCAACTTACTTCCCTATAGGCTTTCTTATAAAAACTGACAAGATAAATTTACATGGACCATCAAAGTCCATAGAAATGCCAAAATAATTTTGAAAATCAAAGGTCAATTTCGAGGACTTGCTGTTCTTGATTTTATGATTTATTGTAAAGCTACGTTAATCAAGAGAGTTTGGTATTGGCATAAAAATAGACATATATGTCAACTGAAGCAAGAAATTATATATATGTACATGTCAATGGAGACAAGAAATTATATATACACACACACACATACACAGATAAAAGGTGATTAAGTAATTTCAGGGGAACAACAGACTTCACAACAAAAGTTTCTGGGACTCTTGGATGTCTGTATTTTTTAAAAAAATGTTTCTTTTTGCACAAGTGTGCATCATTCACAAAAATAAATTACTAAAATGAATCATATACCAAAACATCAAAACAAAAATTATTAAATGTCTAAAAGAAAATATAGAATAAAATTATGACTTTGAATAGGCAAAATGTTGTAAGATTTTAAAAAAAGAATAAAGCATAAAAGAAAAAATTGATAATTTCAGACTCCATTAAATTTAAACCACTGGTCTTCAAACAACATTTTTCTGAAGATCAAAAATAAATTACCTAATGGGAGAAAATATGTGGAATACATACATTAGAAATATAAAAACTTGTGTACAGGATAATATATAAAGTGTCTTTAAACTCAATTACAATGAGACAACAACTCAATTAAAAACTGGGGATGAGGGGAAGAGAATTGACTGCAAAATTTCACACAGAAACTTGTGGGGTAGTAATCTTCAAAATCTTGATTGTGGTGATGGTTTCTTGGGTACATCCATATGAAGAAATTGATTAAAATGCATAAATAAAATGGGTACATGTTATTTCATTTAAATTTTACCTCAATAAAGTTTATTCTTTAAAAAATAATAGTATGTATGTAATAAGTACATACAAATTTATTAACTTATTTACATGCAACATTTGCTTTTCTTTTGATCATATCTGCTTGGTTATAACATTGCATTTAATTCATATTCCTTATTATTCAATGCTAAGGCTTGTCTTATGTACGATATACCAAGTGTACATGATGTTGCTTGCCTTTTATTTTTTGACCATATGTTACATATCTTGGAAAATGTCTGATGCCTACACTCTTACTTCAGCAATTGAGCTGTGGGAGGATTCTAAATTATTTGTTGTGAATTCTCATAGTTATTCCTCACTTACCTCTAGAAAACTGATCTTCATCTTTGTCAGGTCTCTATGGTCTTTGGGATTAAATATATTTCTAAAAGTCACATATTATCCTTAACAATCATACATTTAATGAGTCATCTTTTATACTCCTGGCAAGAAATCATCCATTGCACCTAAAATCACACATTGAAGTAGGTATGGGTCTAGACATGTTCCACTACTGTCATTTATAGTTTTCAGTCTTCATCACTGACAATAAAAAGTTATTCCTCAAAAGGAAAATGGGTTAAGCACTAGAAACAGAAAGTTCAAGTGATATAATTTGGTTTGGAATCACTGCACAAAATTTAAAATTTTATGTTAGAAGTTATTATACAGCCTTCCGTTTATTATTCCCTACTGCTAATCAATAAACTAAAATTCAGAGAATTCACTTTTGGCTCAGCAGCCTTGTGGGTATTTTAATCTTCAGCTGAAGAAAATGCACTTGTCTTTACTGATCCATGAAGCTTTTTAATATAAAAGGTGTGCTTATTAATATTCTTAGATACATCTTCATATTTGTTCTAGTAATTTATGCTAAAATGCTTATTATATCTACCTGTTAATAAATCATTACTATCCTAAGGAAAATTCACACTATTGACAGCATGTCAAGGAGAGATCCAGAATGATTCATAGGTTTGGGTTATAAGACATAGCAAAGTCATTTCATTTACTAAGATCTTGAAAACTGGGAAAAAGTTGATTTTAGAAAAAAAATCAGTAGTTCAGTTTTGGTCATGTTATCTTGATATATTTATTAGACATCAGAAAGTAAAATGTGAATGTTTCTTCACATTAAGCTGAAGATCCTTGTATGATGTCAATTCTTTTTACAGAACGTCTTTCGGAGTTGTACTTGAGGAGCTAAATTAGTTTCCCATTATCTTCTTAATGTTATCTGATATCATTTTCATTTATTTTTATTTGTTTATCATCTATGACCCCACTATAAGGAAATTCCATAAGAGCAAGAATTTTGCCTCTCCTGGACATTACTGTACAACCATAAACAACATCCGCCACAGAATATAAGTACCATAAATTGAGTAAATAAATAAAAGAATTAGTGTGAATGACCAATACAGATCACATTTGAATGTAACTCTTCAAGTTCTGACAAGTCATTGGTTTAATGAAAAAAGTGTGATATAGACATCTTATTTTTCAAATGTTTCAGAGAAAGAAGAAAAAGAGAAGTAAAAATGTCACTTATTTAGATCTAGTGAATGCTCTCAGTTCTTTGTTCAGCCATTCCAGTTGACCCATGCTCTGTATATTAGAAGAACTGATTGCGCTGCAGGGTATTAGAAACTTTTGGAAACAACCCAGCCTAAGTATTTCCATAAATTTTTGATAATACTTCCATTTTATTTATCACACTTGGGAGTTTTGATGAAATTATTCTTAAAAACCATATTTAGTTGTTGGCCTTTTTTTTTTTTAAGGCAATCCATTTGATAATAATCATGAACAGAATTTGTTTCTACTGATAATATTTGTATTTGCATCTTCGTACTAGCATTGTGTTTCTTAGCAACCCCTCATTCTAGTATTCACTCCTGAGGTTTTATATCATTTACTTGGATCTCACTACAAGGGTTTCTACTTTAGAAAAAAATAAGCAGGTGAAACAAGTATAGCTAATTTGCATGGGAATGTTGTTCTGTTTGAGATCATTTACATTCCATTACAATATCATGTCGTCTGTCTTTTTAATTTAAAATCTAAATACAGTTGGTTACATGGAATACTTTTTAATTTCTAATTTAAATATAGTGTTTTAATTAATTTAAAGTTATTTTGAGAACATATGAGGATAGTTCATAAAGTTCATAGAATGACTCATATTATCTTTTAATTCTATTCTGCCATGAAATTTTTGAAGTACCCTTGTATATTCTCCATCATTGATTCACATTTCCGTTTATCATCTAATTTGTTGTCTATCTAAATTAATATTCATTTACCTGATATATCATACCTTATATAACTTTAGTAATGGTTTTCTGTCTGCCTTATCTATCAGTTTTTGAAAAAGGCATGTTAAAATCTTATAAATTATGGTGAATTCTATTTGAACTTTTATGAATTCTAACTTTTGGGGCATAAAAGTTTATAATCGCACTTCCCTGTGATGAATTTTAGTGCTTATTACTCACCAATGTCTCTGTTTATTCCAATAATCAATTTCATTTTAAATACTATTTTAGGTATTATTAATATTGGTTCACTATCTTTATCTGGATTGCGAATGCACGATAGATAGTCTTTTTATTCCTTCGTATTTACCATTTCTTTTGGATTAGTTTTAATTGTGATGCATATATGTATCATATAACCACATTACAAATATCTAATCTAATAACCACATCATTTACTGAATACATTTAATTCATTTAGATTTACATTTATTGTGACTGCTTATAACTTATTGAGTTATTGACTGCTTATAACTTATCAGTCACATCATCTTTATGTTATCAACATGATCGCAAATGTGAGAAAAGGAATTAAATTATAACAGAGAACTATGCAGCTATTATGTACTTAATGATAGTGAGGTTGTATTCCTGCCCCTTGAAGCAGACTATTACTGTTTTTCCCTAATTAATAGCCAACTCTACAGTTGTGAACCATGTAAAAGAATGTAGGCTGATTTGCTGTATTATATAAGAACATATGAAAAGTTATTTCTATAAGAACATATCACCTACTTATGTTTGATAATATATTATCATTTTTTCAAGATTTCTGTGCATTGTTCACAGTCCATGCAGACAAATTGATTTTAATGTCAGAAACATTCTCTTCTGACACACATTCCAAAACTGAGAATATCCACAGAGTGGATGGGTTTTCATAGCCCCACTCCCCAAACATATCGCAATATGGACTTGTGCCCAAATTCCATTAATTTCGTGACTTCCACGATGCCCATTATGGTTGGAGGACCATTTAGTTTCCTGCATTATAAAATATTAGCAATACTTCAAAGCTAAAATCTAGTCATTTCTCAAATGTCATTTTTCCTCAAAAAGCAATCACTCGTATATGCCATCAAAGCCTTTGCAGAAGGTAAGGAGGAATAATTATGGTGAAAACTTGTGGTGGTATTGTTCAAGGTACTATAGGAAGGAGGCATGTATCATCATCATACTAATGATTCAAGCTTCTCTTTATAATACTTAGATTTTATTGTAGCTATTATTTCATAGATATTTTAGAGTATATCTTTCATAAGTATCTTAAAATCAGTTCAACTCTGTGAAACCTTCCTTTGAGATAAACGTTCTTGTTTCCTCTTCAGCCATGTGTCAGTAAATATTCTCATTCGTATTTTGCTGGTTAAGTACCACCACTTTAATTCTGCCACCACCAATTCATTCACCCTTTTGAATGAAGATGGAGTGTTGAATCCGGAAACCCATAGCAGCTTCTCTGACCCTCATTACTATCCTTCAAAGGATGGCTACTGCAGAGTTTTCAAAAACAATCTGGTGCCCCCCTAAAGTTAGTGCTTTGGTGAAGGCAGTATCTTCAGGATTCTCCAGGATGAAAAAGGTGGTGTGAACTCAGGTCACACGAATTTTCCATATGCATAACTTTTAAAACTTCTTCCTCTACATTAAACCAAGGTATCTTTGACATCCAAATTCCTTTCAGAGCAGATCATTGTTAAATTGAAGTTTCAGTCAACCGAGCAAGCAGTAAGAATCACACTTAATTCAGAATTTGGGGTAAGTGTCTGTATATTAACACATTTATGTCAAACTAAATTTGAAATCCATACTACCTGTTCTAGATTCACTTACTAGGCATACCTACACTTGTTATTAATACAAGTCTGTTTTTAGGCTGAAATATATAAGCTGTTATTTTGTAAATCAAAAATAGTCACATAATTTTAATATGGTTCAACCTAATGAATAAGCAAAACCTCATTTCATTTTGTGAAGCATTTAGTATTGCTCTCTTGAGTATTCTGAGATCTGATTCTACTCATATATGTACAAGAATTGGGAGCAGCACAAGGAAAACTCTTTTGCAAGATACTGCCTCAAGTGAGGTAGTCATAGGATTTCCAGAAAATATAGGTGAAACCTTTTCAAGCACTGGATAAAAGGCTGCTTTCGTTGGCAATGGTGTTGGGCATTGTATTAGTCAGTTTTTTTTTTTTTTTGCTTATAACAAAATACCTGCAACTGGGTGATTTATAAAGAAAACAAAATTTATTGCTTACAGTTTCTGATGCTTGGAAGTCCAAAGTCCATCTGGTGGTGGCAACAGAGACCCAGGGGGTCTCACATTGCAAGATGGTGGAAGCAGAGAGAGCAGAGAGAGAAAGAGAGAGACTCTCATGCTCTTCTTTTAAAGCCTTCAGCACCACACCCCTGACCAGCATTTTAAATCCATTCACCATGGCAAGGTCCTACAATCTAATCACTCTTCAAGGTTCCACTTTTCAATTACCAAAATAGAATTTCCCATCCTCTTAACAGTCACAGTGGGTGCTAAATTTCTAATACATGAAACTTGGGGGACACAATTGAAGCTTCAGTGAATTTTGGGGGGACATAATTCAATCCACTGCGGGTACTCAGCATCAACTGAATCCACCCAAATCTGACTATTTCAGTGATCAGAGTCTTAGTTTTCCCAAATCTGTGCCCAAATTTTCACATAAGACATCTACAAAAATCTGTGAATTCAACTAATTCTCTAATTCAGCGACACATAGCATCAGATCTACATGTGACTTTAACTTATGTCACCCTTATGGCTAATATAGAATAAATTATTTCAGGACAGTCCTAAAATCTCCATTGTCCTTCATCATGTGTTAATCAAAGCATTTAAATCTTTACATTTGTCTCTGTCTTTCTTGAACTTCTCCAATTCAGACAGAAACTACCACTCCACCTCTTTGTATCTTGAATTCTTTATTTAAAACATAATGACAATTACATTAGTATTCAACTCCAGGTGATTGCAAGTAGTAATTTAAGTACTTTTTTTTTTCCTTTGGGGAATTTTATTAAGAAAATAAAAAGCTAAGTCACAGATTAACATCTATTTCATGTAGTTACCAATGTTCCATTTACCACTAATAATGGGTCTTACTGCAATTTCTACAATGTCAGATAACCAGTTTCAGCTTCCCATCTTTGAGCATATATTTGATCAGAATCACTTCTAGTATGTAATAACTTGTTATTTTTGGTTGACAATGGACTGCATATATATAACAATGGTAAAAGCAGTAGACTATGCGGGGGCTCAGGGGAGGCGGGCCCAGAACCTTTCAGTAGACCCTTTTATCCCCCCTGCCATGGGATGAGCAAGAGAGGGAACTGGTAGGATTACTCCTGCCACCCTAGTGGCCAGGAGAGCCCGGGAGGAAGGTGAGTATGCTGCCCACCTATTCAGCCCCACAGAGAGACACTCAAATGTGGGATGGGTTCCCTCAAGTAGTTCCGTTTATTTTCACACAAGCACCTGCTTTTATAAGCATATGGCAAGAGAATTTCCTAACTTCAACCTATCATCTCAAAGGTCATGTAAACATGCATCTTGCTTTAATGCTTTGCTATTGCAATCAAGCAGTGAGCACGAGCACGGAAATATCTTTTATCCAATAATTTTAAACTATGTCTTTCCTTGGCCACTCCCTGGTGGCTTCCGTCAGGTGCCATCTTTATCTTTCCTGTCCAGGCGAATGTTTTCAACAAATTACATACGCATATGTGGGTGAAGTTGTGGCTAGTTCTCTGCCCCAGAAGGAGGTGTGTGGCCTCAATGTCCCAACAGGTCCCCTTTTTTTGTTTTTTATGAGCAGCTGTAGGAGACTAACCTCACAGCCTCACCAGCCTCAAGTGGTTGTGCCTGTCTTAGGTTGTCCCCCTCTGGAGATCTTACCTGTCATTGACTATCCAACCAAGTGGAGGTCTGGAGGAACTCTTTAGTATCTGGAATAAATTTTTTGGAGGGCCATATTTACTCATGGGTTAGAGGGTTTCTTTTCTTGGGCCACCTCATCTACCACTTGAGCGAGCATAGTGATAGACCCCACATTACGCCGTATAAGGTTAATTATTTTGGTAAGCACCAATGTGCCAATTGTTACTGCTAACAAGAGGATAACAACGGGACCCACCAGGTTGTGAACCAAGGAGAATTATTAAACCATGATTGAGACCAACTTGCCTGAGCTTCTTGTTCTCTTTCGTGCTTTTCTAAATTTTCTCTAATGTTAGGTAAAGATTCACGTACTACTCCTGAATGATCAGCATGAAAACAACACTCTTCTTTGAGGTGAGCACATAAGCCTCTCTGCTGTAAAAATAAAAGATCTAATGCTCTATGATTTCATAACACAACCTCAGAAAGGAAGGTTAATGAAGTTTGCATATGGCTTATAAAAAGTTCTAATTGGCCTAAATCTTCATCTACAGTCTGTCTTAAATCTTGAATGTTTTGGTAAGCATATGCTATTCCTGCTGTTCCTGTGCTGGCACCGATGACCCCAAGAAGGGAGGATATGACCACTGCGGCTCTGATGCCTCTTTTATGTAATCACCTTCCCTTGGTTGTCCAATGTGTGTACATCTTGGATCCTTTGTGCCAATATACCTTGGGAAGAATGTCTACTGCAACACAAATTTCATTATTAATAGAAGCATTATATATACAAGATGTAAGTCCTGACCAGGTGCACAACTATTTCCCCTGGGAGGGCTTATTCCATTGTCCTGTGAGTGTTACTTGTTTATCACAAAAGGCGGTGTCAATGCCTCCTGTACAAACTCCCTTACCCACAACACACTGCACAGTAAGTCCAGGCCATGTTTGATTATGGACATTTAAGTGCAGTATAAGTGGCATTTACAATTGCCCATAAACTGGGAGCACTGGGGCAGGGCTCATCCTTGGTTTGGGGGGAGTGTGTACTGTTTGTTTCTTTAGTATTGGTAACAGCTGATGGTTTGATAAGAACTTGGTTTGGTCCCACACTACTAGTAATAGGTTGCATGGAATATGTAATTGAAAAAAGAATTCCATCATCATATCTGTTTTTGTATAATCTTAATCCCCATACAAGGCCACTCCGGAGGTTTTTAAGTGTTTCCACTGTTATCTTGTCTTGGTGGAGGGTTATTATTAAAGGCAACTAGGGGGTCACGTAACTAGTTAGCATGCCAGAGTCTCGTTCGTCATCGGAATTAACCAGACAAATCTCTCCACCAACTAAGAACGGCATGTATTTTTTTTTTTTTAATCTGTAAATAGTCCCAAGAGGATGATGGGTCCCAATCGGCATCACTGGTAGTTTCACACCCCCAACATGCAGAGTAAAATGAGGAGGTGGTGCCACATTGTCTCCAAGTGCGGCAACTGTGCCCTGGACAGACATAAAAGTCTTTTGATCGTAAATTTTGTTTTGCTAATTTAGTTTTGCAATTAATGTCTGCAGGGTCATCATAAGAGACTGATTTACCTGTTAAGTCAGTATCAACTAATTCTCCTATAATGTCACATAAATCAGGCTTAAGCGTTGGAAACCATGTTCCCTCGGGAGCAGAGTTATTTGTTACCTCGAAAACAACCTTTCCAATGGTAGTTTGGATTACTTGCCAAGTCTGTATTACAGGTGTAGGTGGTGGTAGTCCGTTTCTCCCAGCATTACCTTGGCATCTACCGAGGTGTACTATCTATCAGGCAGACAAATAATGGAATCTTCATGATGTTTCTCTTTAAGAGATATCACAAGGCCTTAAAGGCCGGGTCATCATGCTTTCCAACACTGTTTGCCATATTGCAAAGTAAGCAAAGGAGAGGAGCCTTCACCCACATGGGTTGCCACTACTGGGGCCACTACTGATGAGTCCTTCAGAGTCCACCAGGGAGTTGCCCCCGCAAGGATTTGTCAATTGTCTCACTTTCATTATCCCGTTCGCTGAAGGTCCAAGAAAGTGAAAGAGGGGAAAGCAAGAAGAGTTAAGGCAAAGGTAGGGGAGGGCCCACATGACCCAAGATACTCACCCCGACAAATTCGACTATTCCCAGGAGATATTCTTCTGAGGAGTACTCTGCACCATGGCTCAGTGGCCTTTTCATCGCCCTTCTTTGTCGGCCACGTGGCGGACCAGTTGCCCTTACCCTTGTGCCCCACGTTCGGGCACCAGGTGTGGGGGCTCAGGGGCAGCGGGCCCCAAACCTCCCAGTAGCCCCTTTTATCCCCCCGCCATGGGATGAGCAAGAGAGGGAACCGGTAGGATTACTCCTGCCACCCTAGTGGCCAGGAGAGCCTGGGAGGAAGGTGAGTATGCTGCCCACCTATTCAGCCCCACAGAGAGACACTCAGATGCGGCAGGGGTTCCCTCAAGTAGTTCCGTTTATTTTCACACAAGCACCTGCTTTTATAGCATATGGCAAGGGGATTTCCTAACTTCAAACTATCATCTTAAAGATCATGTGAACATGCATCTTGCTCTAATGCTTTGCTATTGCAATCAAGCAGTGAGCACGAGCACGGAAATATCTTTTATCCAATAATTTTAAACTATGTCTTTCCTTGGCCACTCCCTGGTGGCTTCCGTCAGGTGCCATCTTTATCTCTCCTGTCCAGGCAAATGTTTTCAACAAATTACATATACGTATGTGGGTGGGGTCGTGGCTAGTTCTCTGTCCCAGGAGGAGGTGTGTGGCCTCAATGCCCCAACAAGACTATACTATACAGCCTTGGTGGGTAGTAAGCTATGACATCTAGGTTTGCGTAAGAACACTCTATGACGTTCGGATAACAATGAAATTGCCAAATGGCACATTTCTAGCAATTTATCCCTGTCGTTTCGCACCACTGACCATATGTGGAAGAAACAATCATTTTCAGTATTTTAGTAGAAAGTAACTTAAAACAGAAAAATAGATGTTTACAAAAATTTCTAGAAGTTCTAGAGGAGTTAGCTCCAGGAAAAGTCATAAATGATTGCCAGGAAACAAAACAGACCCCTGTTAGAGTTACTTCCTCTGCTAGTTATGAATGGAGGAGATGAAAACGTCATCATTGGAACTACTGAGGTTAAGTATGAACACTTAACCTGAAATTCAGGGATCCAGATCAGGAAATTGCTGCCACAACTTCAAAACATCATGGATACTGGAAAGTATAATACAGCAACTTTTAGCACTGCAATCTTCTTTCAATATCCAAAAAGCAATTGACTCAATATTGTAAATCCATCATCTTGCTCAACAACAGAAAATCCCCAGCACAGCAGGACATTGGCTTCTGCTCAGTTACTTGCCTTTCAGATTTCATAAAATAATCTAATTTGTGGACATTTTTTTCATTGACATCTTAACACCAATTGATCCTGAAAAAAATGCCCTGTCTCTGCAACAAAGGAAAGAAAACTAGCAGGAGGTGAAAATGGATACACGTTGCCAATCAATTATATCCAGACCAACTTAAAGGACAGTGTATGGAATGGGTCATGCACAGAATTGCTAAAATTCAAAAAAAAAAAAAAAAAAAAAGCCATCCTTGGAGTATGCTAGCATGCAAATTTTTCAGATAATAGGAAGAATTAGTCTCACTGGTATCACTGGTCAAATACATGAATTATATTTTTAGATCAAGAGTTGATAGCCCACAGCTTGTGGCCTACTTGTGTAAGATTCATGAGCTAAAAACCTCTTTTGACATTTTTAAAGTGTGGGGAAAATCGAAAGAAAAATATGTGACAGATATTCTACATGGTTCACAAAGCCTAAAATATTTACTCTGCTCATTTTTCAAAATAATGTTTGCTGACCTCTTTGCATTAAATTGAGAACAAATAAGTTAAAAAGCACAAAATCTATTAGGATTTATTATTCATAAAGGAACAGACTTTTGTCTGACTTTTTCACAGTTATTCCTGGTGCCTAGTACCTGGTACACAATATTCAAGTTTTTATTGAATAGATGAATAATTTACAACACTATCGATCTTTAGCAGTTATTGCATGCTGTTTTATTTTGTACACACCCATATCCAGTTTTATTCAGATAATGCAATAACATGAATAATTACTATACTAGATTGGCATGTCAAAGTGGTACATAGACTTGTATCCAACCACATATAAAATCAAATCTGGTTTTGATAAGAGCTTTATCAGCACTCGGTTTCCATTTAATATTGATCTCTTCATATTCTGATAAAATTTTTCTCAAGTAATATATTCATTCTCATTGAAGCCTATTAATAATCCTTGTTTGATGATGACTACTCTGTATGCATACTTTTGCATGCATTAAAAAAGATATTAAAAATGGTAGATATTGTTTTTGAAAGTATTCTTTTTAAAATTGTTCTTTGAGGAAAAAATGTAATTAATAATTTATCGCTAGTTTATTATAATCCTAGTTAGAATTTACAGTGAAAAAAATTCTTATGTTTTATTAGATATGAAGTTCAGTTCAAAAATTAACCCAAATTACTGAGTATGAAAAAATAAAAATAGAAAGATCACAGCTTTCCACTACCTTAAGTTATAAACTGGTGCTACAAGGATTTTCTATGGGATAAAATACACGATAAAATTTACTCTAGAAGCAGGCACCCAAATATATTCCTGTCTGTACTGGCAAAATATTTCTTGAAATATTATGTTGCCAGTAGTAGAGTCCATTTGGAATTTAATCAATAAGTATCTAGAGATAGAAGAGCTTCTAGAGTATCATGAATCTGCCTTCACCATTACAATTTATTTGCATGTTATGTCATATTCACTTATTCCAATACTAGCATGCTCGTCTGCTATCAGAACTTATAATACCTTATTCTGCCTTTATTTGAACACTTTTGAAAGCAAATTTAGGAAGTATTTATTTTATATTATGTAAACTATGTATTTACAAATGCAAAATTTGAGATATTAGTATCAGTGTAGTAACAATGTCATGGAGAAAGGTATTGGAGTTTCTTGTTGTTTTCTAGCTGCAATAACTGGGACCAATAAAAGTTTTATTTTTTCATAGAATATTTATGATTAGTAGCTGTAGATTACTTTCTTAATATAGTCTAAATTTCCACATATAAACTTGCATGCTACAGTAACTATATAATTTTGTATTGTCTGAGTCAACATAAATGATTCACAGAGAGCAATAAACAAACATGGGGAGAGAAGTACAGATGCTGCCTGGAGTTCTAATGTCAATCTGCATTCTTACATTTGGTTTGTGTGAAACACAACTCTATTTGTATAATAAATGTCCTGTAATCTTCCTCGAATTTACTGAATTATTGGTTATTTTCCCTCAAATTGGTTTCTGTTGCCTGTAGCAAAAGAGGAGTAAATAGTGGAAGATTTCTCTGCATTGTCCTAATGCTATCAGCATTTCTCCTAATCAAAAGTTCAAACTTATTAACCTATAAGTAAAATTTAAAATAATCTGTTTTTTAATCTCATAAAAACTGCACGCTTCAGCTCAAAAACATTATATTTTCTTTGTACATATTTTTATTCATTGATTCACTAATTGTTATTGAGCCACTATTATGAAACTGTTGCCATGCTATCATAGTCATATTTTCCTCTTATATTTTCCGTTTTTTGAGTTGAAAATAAGTGTATTGCTTTTCTGAATAAATATGCTTAATTTTTTAAAATTTTTAATGATAGTATGTTTCTAACATAATATAATGAATGTATATAACCAATCTGATTATCTAGACTTTAAGCTCTGTGCTTACGTCTACTTAATATATTTTAAAAATCACAATGATAGTGATAATCAAGATATTTGTTGAAGGGATGTTGGTTTATAAATATTTGTCTCTCTTTACTGTTTTTGTTATTACCTTTATTGTAAGTAATTTCTGTTTAATAAACTACAAGTCTCTAGCTCTGTGGTTGCATTTGCCATGACAGAGGTATAATTTTATTCTTTAGCATCCTTCTTAATTTCTTCATTAGTAATGCATTTTGGCCCATGATCCCCTTTCTCCATGATTATATCTATATAAGCTAAGCACTGATTGACCCTCTGATTGCTTTTTGATACGCATTTAAACAGTCGTGATAATCTTAACCCTTGAGAGGTTTTCACCTACTAATTTACAATATTTTCAAACTTCTTGACATTCAAAACTCCTATAGTTTATTTACAACCTTTGTTAATAACTACTTAATTTGCCTCTTTTGTGTTGTTTAATTCTTCATTTAATTATCTGTATTTCCATTTGCTTTGTGTATTCTTTGGCTGTCCAATTGATACATAGACACACTCTGGTTAATGCCAATCTTACCATTTTCTCAATGAAATATATTTTTTATTGAACTTGACTATTTCTTCATAAGTTACCATGATCATCCTAGATTCCAATGATGCAGGCTGGAGACAATTTTATTTTTCCAGTTTCTCATATTCTCATATTCTGTAACTGTTACCAAATTTTGATTATTTTTTTTTTCCAATTTTTGCCCCTTACTTCTAGATTTAGGTTAAGTTTTCTGGTAATGAAACTCAAATGGGGATTTGTGTGCAGGAGGATGCTGAAAGTGCTCTCAGAAATACCCATAACCAAGTGAGAGAAGCAGGATTGGGCAGAGAAAAAGTTCAACTATGTCTGATGAAGTTGCAACAGAGGCCTCAGACAAACCCACAGTGAGTTATAAAGCTGGGATAGCTATTCAGAGAAACTACAAATTAAGGCAAGGGGCCTGACCTTCTTGCACTGGATGGTCAGTTAGTCGATGTAGACTTTTAAAAAATTTAACCTTGGGTAAGGCAGTTTTTTAATAATAGATAGTCCTGGCTGAATAAATGAATGCTTCGGCTCTAAAGTGGTGATCTGGGTGGTGTTCCATAGAATCCAATACCAATCTTGTGCCACTCAAATCTACCTGCTTCCTATGATAAGTCTACTTTGTCTGCAAAAAAGTTTTCTAGCATTCTGGTTGATGGTTTTTCCCAGGGAACTTACAAGAAGAGAGCTAGTGGACAAACAACAGAACTTTACACTGTAGCTGGTCTTGAGGAAATAACTGATAGTCATCATATTCCTTCCCGACTAATCATTCAGATTTCCTTCAGCCTTGGTTAGTGCCATTGCTCATAAAGTTGGTTAGCTTGATAGGGTGACCCACACCATCACGGCTCAGAGGTCTAGGTGGCTGTTGCCCGACACTTCTCAGACTCTCACCGCTGCACTTGTTTTTTCAAGACAATTGGACATGGGAGTAACAAGAAACACCTCAGTGAACTGCATCTGTGTCAATCACTTTTCTGTCCCCTCAGTGGAATGGTAGCCCTTTTACTTCCTACAGTAAGGGCCAATTACAACTTGCCATAATAGTGATTCCTTTTCTTTCCTTCTCACTTTATGCAGAAGTAGCCCAAATGTTGCCAAGAGTGTAAAGGGGGTATATTTGTACTATTGCCACTGGAAGATATTTGACCCCTCTGAAAAGGGGTTGCTAGAAATAAAGAGGCTAAAGGTATGGTAAAAGAAGGCAAAAATTCCTCAATTGGTTCACTGAGAATGATGGTAGGTGGGGTTACTTATACTCCCAAATGTTGGTTCTCGGACCCATGCATTCTATCATTTTGAGATAAAGAGCTATACAATAATTACCAATTTAGAGGGTAAATGGTGACCCATATTCAAATGCTACCTTCTCCGGGGTCTTAGATGCATTTTCAAGGCTGATCAAAAAGTTGTTTGATAACTCTACAAGGCTGGGAGCTCTGGATGGCTCAGTAAAGTCAGAGGACTAGTGGATCCCACGGTCATGTGTCTACTGCCACACTACTTTTGCTAAAATTGGGTCTTTTGTTTTGGAGCAATGTTAATGTATGATCTTATTTTATTGGATCACTTTGTTAGCTCTCAGATAGTAGATGGCTGAGGCCCTGTGTAAAGAAATAATATACCCATAACTGAAATATGTACGAATTCTAGTCAAGATGAACTGTTACCAGGACAAAAGGGTTCCAGCTCAATAACTCACCATGAAGTGACTGGCTGGTCTTCTCAAGAGATGATGCTGTAGTCGTATCGCAGAGTCAACATTAATCTTTCTTGCTACCTGGTTAATATTTTCCATGGATCTGCCTTGATGTATGGGATTGTAACTGCTGGGCCAATGAAAATCCTACCTCCTTGCTGTCATGGCTACTTTGTAAGTGAGCCTATTGTGCCAGTATTGGGATGTCTCATATAAGAATCCTGCTGATATTATTCACCAAATCTTTCTGTGTACTGTAAGTTAGTTTAAGTAACTACTTAGAGCCTATTTTGTGGTCAGTACTGCACAGTGAGTGTTAAAAAAGTAATATAAATATCTTCACACAATATGTACCTACTCTCATAGTAACGTGTACATGCTTTTAGGTCAGAACCCTTTCTCCCCGATCTTCCAATCTTTCTTCTTTCAGGCCCTCACTTACCAGCTAAGTCATTCTTTCCAGTCCACTTAACTACTATGTACAGCAATTTTGCATTTCACACAAAGTGCACTGTTTATTTTTTCAGGGTCACTCCTTAATTGGGCTGTATTATAGCAGCTATCCACTTCCAACTTTTTCTTTTTTTTTTTTTTTTTTGTCTTTTTTGTGACCGGCACTCGGATCCGAACCCGCGGCGGGAGCGTTCCCGCGCTCCCAGCACCGCACTCTCCCGAGTGCGCCATGGGCTCGGCCCATCACTTCCAACTTTTTCTTACGTATCAGTCTCACTCATCTTGTCTCCTATTGTGCATCCCTCACGAACGTGTACTGATTCTGATCCTCTTTTCTTATAGGGATATAGAAGAAACCATTCATCAAATCAATGATTTCCTAGAAACTGCTAAGAGTTACTAAAAAATGTGAGAAATGCAATCTTATATGTGGCTGTGAATATGGGAAGAGACATTAAAAGGGTGAAACACTTCAAATCAAGATTTGTTTAGAGTATGTAAATAGTAACTAGAAGTTCTAAAAAATAAACACAGGACTGAGTTATCAATTCAGATAGTTTGAAAAGATAATTGGAGGAAAGCAATTCAAGGAACTGAGAATCCAGATCTGTAGATTCACACACTGAAACACTCGGCTGGAGAAGTTGCCATCTGTGAGTCTACTTAAATGCCAATCATTCATCCTCCTCTTTGAGCAATACCTCGGCTCGGCTTTTCTCGGTAATCGCTCCTTGCTGGCTGACGGTTTTACTGACGAATCATTCCCAATCACGTCTTACATAAGGATTTAGAAAATAGAAAATACGTGTCTACTTTCCTAAATCAAGGAAAGAGTGGAGTCCTGCCCAATAGATTCAAACAGTGAATCAGACAAAATATCATGCATCTTTTCATTCTGGTTTTGATAAAATAATTCATACTCTCTGCCTGCCAATGCATGGGTAATTCATAAAATAACATTTTAGTGTTTCATGCAGGAGGACATTTAATGCTTAAGGGGAAAGACTATACTTCTTTTTTAGTAATTCAGTCGGGAAGTTAGGTGTGTGTTTTAATGTTTATTCGGCATAAATAACTCTGCCGCTTCTCATTCAGATTGCAATGCCTCTAATTCTGCTTCCTCCTCCAGAATCCTTTTTCTTCTTGTTATTTACATCTTTCAAATATTTGCAGATCACTTTCATATTTCCTTAAACAGCTATATTTTGTTGCTTTAATTTCTCCTCATAAATCAGACTCCGCTTGTTATCATTTTATTTAGTGTTTTTAAAATTTTTTTTCCTAGACTCTTTCTAGCATTACTACATATGCATGGTATTAAAGTGCCCCATAACTAATATAGTATTGCAGTATCACCAATGATAATATCAATTTCCATTCTAAGTACAGGATGTATCTTCATTTTGTATCTATCATTATATTCATTCATTTGTTCTTTTGTTGTCTGTGCTTTGTCACCTTTCTGTGTGAAATGTTCATAATTAACCTAAGTCTTTTATATATTATGATATCTAATATGCATGGATTAGTCACCAGGATATTCTCTAAAATCCACGATATTATTACATATTTGATTGTGAGATTTTGTTCATTTTCTCTAGAAACTCTATACTTCAGGTCACATAAAAATCACATTACTTCACCATTCATTTCCTCATTTTGATAATTTGTAAAGAATAAAAATAGAGAACTAAAATCTAATGTTGAAGGTAAGCTAACTATCTACAGGTAATCTCTCTGCACTAGGTATTTATTTTTACACTGACTTTATTCAATACTAAACCAAAGAATAAAGGTTCACAATCTCACAAGTTAGATGATGTGAAAGTAACACTTAATAAAATATGCTTTTCGGTTTAATTGCATGCTTTGCAATTTTTGTGGAAAACTGGACATTATGAAAATCATAATGTGTTAACTCTGAAAGTCAGCTTCTTCCCCCTTTTTAGGTTTGTTGTTGTTATTTTCTCTTTTATTTGTGTAGTGACATTTCTAAACTATTTTTGTAATGATTAGACTGTATTCATTGTTGTGCATAGTCTCTGCTGTCTCTTTTAGCATGTGGTGAACCAATGTTTTGACAGAAATTTCTTTGAATTCCTGGAGACAAAAATAAAACATAAAATAAAAACCAAAATAACCCAAACCTTTCTAATTAAATCATTAACTGAATTAATTGTTTTAGTACTACTTGGATTGATTTTTTTTCTTATTGTTTAATAACAGCTTTATTTGCAGTGGTTAAATAGTTGAAACAAATCAAATGTTCATCAGCACATGAATGGATAGACAAAGCCTGGTAATCCAATGCAATGGAATACCACTCAGAGGAAGAAGAAAAGAAAAAGAAACCAAAGATATGCACAACATGGTTGATTTTCAAAATAATTTTCCTGAGTTATGGAAGCCAAAGAAGCTTGCATACTATATTTTTCCATTTATATAAGACTTTAAAGACTAGAAACTGACCTCTCATCTGGAGAGGGAGGCCAAGGAAGGGCAGTAGGGATATCTTCCAAAAGGATATGAGGAACTATTTGGGCATGACAAATACTGTAGATATGTTTATTTTCTAAATTTTGGTGACAATTTCATGTATGTATACAGATGTCAAAACTTACAAAATTGTACATCACATGTACATATAATTATATATATATATGTGTGTGCATCCACATAGAGAGGGAATGATATATACATATATATACATATATATGTGTATATATATAGAGAGAGAGGGGGGAGTGGGAAAGAGAAAGAGGAGTATGTTTTATGCAAATTATACATCAATAAAACTGTTAGAATTATGTATTCTATCTATATCACTATCTTAGATCCTTCAGTCTTTGGTCATTGACTAACTATCTAAAGACTGGAAAAATTTGTATGGGATTCTTTTAGACTGAGAACTTACAAATCTAGTATAACATCAGTACCAGTTTTTCTAGGTTATGGAAGTGAGCAGATGCATCCAGTAAAAAAAGCCAGGGCATATTTTTACCCCAGTTGAATAATAAATAAGATGTATACTAATTATAGGACAATAATAACTATATTTTTATACTGAGACTTTAAGAGATATTCAGCTACAAAGACTTCATTTAAAACATTAAAATTATTTTGACTTTAACGTTTCATACAGTGATTTATATAATATCTAGAAGACAGCATGTTTTCTATTAAAACAAATGTTTATGAGATAATACCATCCTTAAACACAACACAAAATTTAAAGTTTTGTCATATTGTATGCCTTTGAGAATAGTGTCTGAAAAAAATTCAAAGCATAATAAATATATAGATCTAGATCTATACATACACATGTACATATATACATACAAGTAATGCACAAATAGAACATTCATTTTAATTTGTCGTTCTACATATTGAGAGAGAGATTAACACATAACCATGCAAACATACAAATATGTAGTAAAAGTAGAGGAAATACAAATATCACATTATAGACACAGTTGTGGTTGTTGATAGATAAGATAATAGATGCAAACAGCTTGAACATATAAGTGGTAGTATGCAATGGCATTGAATTTGAAATTCAGGTCTCTTGAGGCTTTGAGTCCTGTAATTTTCTACTATTTTGTAATTGCTTTATGAAACAGTTGATTCTTAATTATCCATATGTAAATTATCAACATCAGTCACCAGCTCATACATCAAAACTTTCTGATATATTTTTGTTTGTGTATCTTTAATTTTTATTTTACTTCAATAAAATTATTATTGCAAAACTAGCAAAAATTATCACTTTTACATAAGAATAGTTTGTGATGAGTATTGTTCTGTTCATTTTCTAAACCTAAATTGACTACCGTTGCTGTATCCTCTATCCTAGGGATAAATTTTTCCTTCAGTTCTGGACTATACAGAATTGATTCCAAATCTGTGTAGCATATCTCGTTGTGAATAAATGAAAGTCTGCCCAATGAATGAATCAAGGTCTATACAGTTAGTTGACAAAAAGCTGCTGAGTACCACAAATATGCTCTATTTTTTCTTCCTTAGAAAACTGTTACCCTCTTTCACAGATTTTTTATAACTCTCACTTAAATTAGTTAAATGTTAGCTGGTCCTATTCAGGCTCATCTGAACATGTGAACTGACCACATTAGAGCATTTTCTCTAAAGACTAACAAGAAGATGATCAAAAAATAACTGTTGGCAAATCATAAAACTCCATGCAAAACTACAATCTAAAGGGGCAAACATGGAAAGGTAGGAGAAAAAAGAAAAGAAAGACTATTTTGGAAGCTGTGAAAATGTTGGGGTGTTTATTCCATAAATCTAACACCATATTCAACTAATATACTGAAATCCTGTTTTATAATATTTTAATCACCATCAATTATGTTCTCTATTTATTTGAATTAATGAATAACTTGTTCGATTTCACTAAAAAATTTAACTTTCAGTCTTCAGTCTTTTCTGACTAGTTCACACAGTGCTATTAACCAGTTCCAGATTAACTGTTAATCAAAAAGTCATTTAATCTTACTCTTTTGGCACGACAGCTATTAATATTATTGGCTATACAATTCTCCAACCTCTCAACTTTCAAGTTTCCCAGATCCCACGTTCTTAAAAATGCTTGGTCCACCTTTTTTCCTCACATTAAGACATTTTTCCCCTCAAAGTGTTATGGTATTTTTAGTATTTTAGGTTCATTTTCTGTTGAACAGAGAAATATATAAGATCTATATACCTCAGAAGAGGACATATCAGTGCCCTTAAGCAAAGAGACAAGTGAAGAGAGGCTAGATTTCACAGAAACTAGATGAATAACATTATAGAATAAGCCTAAATAAATAAGACCAGCATGGTTACAGGGTATTGAAGGAGAAAGGTATGCCCAGGTAATTGTGTGGTGTGTGTTTGTGCATATGCATGTGAGAGAGAGAGAGAGAGAGAGAAAGAGAGAAGGAAAAGATGAAAGATGGAGAAAAGATAGGTAGACAGACAGGTGGACTGATTGACGATAATAATCACATTTATTTTTGTGTTTCTTATTTCTAATAGGTTAAAATGAATAATTTTCATCAGTTGGTAAATTAAATGTGGAAAAGATAATTAAAAGTGCACAAATAAATTATAAACCACTTAACTCAATAGGTGGCCCTGCTAAAATGGTGGGAGTAGGAGTGTTGGCTCACTGAAGATAGAAAAGTCTTTTTTGTATTTGTGTTTTTACTGAAATAAAACAAACTCTTTTGTTCTCCAGAGGTGGGTAAACCCCCCGAATTCTCTTTTTATGGTATATTCATACTACAGAAATAACTAATGTTATAGAATTTCTTCTTGGTTCATCAAGAAAATGATTAATCTGAGCAAATCCGCAATGAATTATGTTTAAGTGTGCTGTGTCATCTGCATGGCCTTTCAATTCAATTAAAGGAATGCCACAGATTAAATCATAGTATTATTATAATGAAATATGCATACTTTCTAATTAGGAAGAGTGGCATAATTATTTTTATGGCATTCTTTAATTTTTAAAGAATAAAAGAAAGAAGACTGAATCCACAGCTTGAATATTGTGCAGCACAATAGATAGACAATAATGCACAGCATATAAAAGATGCTACCATGGTAATAACAGCATGGAAAATAAGATCAAATTATTTTTCACCCACATTTTACTTATAAATACGGTCCAGTCTCATGTAACATTAAATGATCTTAAACTATTTCCTCTATTTCCTGATACTTTATAAAACTATTTCCGGCAAAAAAAATCACACTGAGGCTCATATCACAGGAAATGAGAAAAGATGAATTTTTGAGTGGTTCTATAAAGAATGTAATGATTGAATAATAATTATAATCTGTAAAGCTTAAGAAATTAAAAGGAGGACCGACCCTGTGGCTCACTCTGGAGAGTGCATCGCTGGGAGCGCAGCGGGGCTGGGAGCACCCCAGGCCACGGGTTCGGATCCTACATAGGGATGGCCGGTGCGCTCACTGGCTGAGCACGGTGCAGACGACACTGAGCCAAGGGTTACAATCCCCTTACCAGTCACCAAAAATAATAATAATAATAATAATAAAAATAAAAATAAATAAGTAAATAAATAAAAGAAAAGCAAATGCTTACAATTGTAAAAAAATAAACAGTACACCCATTGTCCAGATATGCTTCTGCAATTTTTCATCTTTATTAAGAAGATGTTAACAAAAGCAGATTATGTAAAACAAGGGGTTTCTTAATATTGAGTTTTCTTATAGGTTAGGATTGCTTAAAATTGGGAGAAGTAGTAGAAATTTCCCCCCTGAAACAAGTTACCTATTAGTTTTGGTTTTTTCTTGCTGTAACACCCATGTCTGGGGACAGATAGAATTTGAGTTCATTTGACTCCAGTATACTTAGTGACAGAAACGAAATTTGTGTCTAAGTCACATGTTCCCTGCACTCACCAGAGAACCTAGTACATAACAGGCATGATATAAGTTACAACTAAACTACTGGATGTGTGAATGGATCTAAAGCTTATCTTACTTACGTTCAAGACAATCCTGAAAAACTTACAGTCGCTAACTTAGCAGGGTGTCCTCAGTTAATTAAAATTTCAGGGCAGGCAATCCTAGGAAAAATGAGGTTTTACAATCACGGCATTCCCTTTAGATTTAAATTGGTATTGGGATTGTCCTGGGGATGCTCTGATTCTTTTAGAAGATCCTAGGTGTCTTTCCAAAATAAATCATAACTACTAAAAGAATCCAATGTTCTGTTATCTTAGATGCAAAATTGCATCATTCTGAATAACCTTAAATAATTCCAGCTTATATTTAAAGGGGGTATTAAGTGAAAGAGATTCACAAGTGTTGGGAAAATAGAATAGTTTAATAAGGGCCCCTCACCTCAGGTCTGGTTGGGGGTGGTGCAGCACATTTTTTGTAAACGAGTTGCATGTGGTGGAGTTAGTGCACATGCATGCGTGCCACCTTGGCTGATGACTACTGTCTCAGGTGGTCACAGCACAGCCATGCTCTTGAACCTATGGCTTCCAAGGACCTGTTTGCTGGTTACCTAGCTCATAGACCTGCATATGAGCGGTCTGGTGACCCAGCCTGGCATGTGAGGGGTCTGGGGACCTAGCCTGGCATGTGAAGGGTTTGTGGCCCAGTCTGGACAATGGGCTTGAGGAGTCTGTGAGCTCCAGACACAGCCCTAGTTCAACAATTGGCCCAGTCGGCAGGATTACGGGCAGGTAAAAGAGCTCGACAATAGTCGGTGTCAGCAGGATTCCAATATGAGCCAGAGCTTTATAACAAGTGCATGGTTAGCCCTGTGCAAATATTTGGAACATGTGAATAAAATCTCATGGGGAGTGAAGTGCTTTCTATACAATTCCTGTTAATCATTTTCCTATATACAACTTCCAAAAAAAAAGAAATCAAAACAGTGTATTGTGATTTTTGAAATAATATAAAGCCCTCATATTAAAATATACTTCAAAAATAATTTAAAATGAACATTTAATTAAAATTTTAGGGGGAGAAATATATACCTAAAACTGTATACGTACATATATGCATGTATATATGTACATAAGCATATATGTATATGTCTCTGTGTACATTTATATATACAATGTGTTATATATATGCATAATTATTTCCAAATATGTGCATTTCTTTATGTAGACCAAAACATGAATATTCAACTTTTAAGTTATGTACCATTTGTTACAGATATTCCTTGTATATATTTAGATTATGGAGCTATTTTGAATCTGTTAGAGACCACCTTTACTATTGTACAAGCTACAGAAATATTGAGTTAAGAATATAACCACTGAAGAACTGTGGTCTAGCGATTTTTGTGTCCTAAAAGGAGCTGCACATGGTGCCCAATTCACAGGAGTTATTCCCTGTATATTTAAGTAATAAATGGCCGGTTTAATTTTTTTTATTATTTTCTTTTAAAATTTTGAGTATATTAGCAGTACACAGAAAATAAGGATAAAACAAGACTAAAAGTGTTTCATATGTTGTTGGAAACTGTCAGTGTCCTCAGTCCTATTTGTTTCCTCTTTATTTTTGTATTTTATTTTATTTTACTGGTTATGAATATTAATGAGATACAAAGCTGATTGTCACCCCTTGTGCCCAAGATGCGAAGGCCAGATCCATACTGGCAGCATGCCCATTACCACAAATTTTGATTGTATCCCATGTCCCCACCCAATTATCCCTCACCTCCCTCCCCCTCCCCCTTTCCCGCCCATTCTGCTTTGTATCCCAAGGTGTGTTCTCTTCCTCTGCAAGTCCAATACACCACCGTGGACTTTTCCTTCCTTCTTTCTCTCTTAGCTCTCATTTATGAGTGAGTACATATGGTATTTATCCCTCTGTGCTTTGGTTATTTTACTCAATGTTAGATTCTCCAAGCTCATCCATGTTGTTGCAAATGGGAGAATTTCATTCTTTTTTATGGCAGAGTAGTATTCCATGTTATATATGCAATAGTTTCCTTATCCAATCATCCATCAATAGACATTTAGGTTGGTTCCATGTCTTGGCTATTGTAAACAGAGTTGTGATGAACATGTGAGTGCAGGTATCCCTTCAACAGGATGATTTCCATTCCTCTGGATATATACTCAGAAGTGGGATTGCTGGATTAGAAGCCCACCAAACACAGTCTTCCCTGCCATTTATGTCTTTTTTTCCCTTTTTTTCTTTTACCTTAATTCTTGGCTTCCCTCATAGTCACCACCATAATCTGAAAACTCTTGGCACATATAGAAATCATTAGCTAGGTGAAATATTCACAATATTTTATTTCTACTGCTTATATTTTTACTGCTAAATTTTCTACATCCAAACACTAACCCTTCACCCTAACCATATTATTTGAGTATTTTCTCTTACTAGAACAACAAATATAATACATTTTTTATTAAAATGGCTTTTTTGGGCGGGTGGGGGAAACATAACAGATGGGAAGATATGGGAACAAAAGAGACATGTTTGAGATTTAATAAACAACTAGAAAATAGAACACATGGCCACCTCTCTTTTCAATTTATATTTTGAAATGTGTCTTTACTTTGTGCACTCATTGTACATGGTGCATATTCTCATAGACCTGCATTTATGTGAATGTGAACAATTTGGTGAAGCTAGAGGAGTCTAGAAAGGGAAAGAAACTGGAGTTAAGGAAAATAAATTGTTCACACTTTTGAATTCTCCTCTGGGTACCCTAATGCTCAGAATTAGGTATGTATTTACAACTAAATATTTTGCACTGACAATAAAATATAGATTTCTACCAGGTGAACTGCTATTTTGACCTTATGTTTGAAAATGAAAAAAAAAAATGTGCATATAACTTCTTTAAAAAACTAACAAATGATAAAAATTTTGCTCTTTATATTGGTGATAGATTTTTGATAAATGAGTAGATTTTTCTAACAGTGTTTTCTGCTTTGTAGTCTTTTGTAATTGCTACAATTTGATTATATTTTATAAATGTTGAGTGCCTCTGGTAGAACATGGGATAAATAGTCACATGTCTGTTTTTCAATCAGCTCTTAAGCATATGAGAGACATAAAAGTCTTTGCTTCAACTACATGGGCATGGGATCAATGCACATAGGCTCAGATAAGTCCTAGAAAACTAGTATGTATTATTTCTACCACCCAGTTGTGAAGTTATTGAAACACTTAAATATACTGATTTTAAGCGTTTTGGGAATCCCCAAACTTAAATTCTGAACACAAAAGTGACAACCACTGAAATTAACCCTGGCTCTGCTATGAACTAGATGTGTGAAACTGACTTTAAATCAGCTTTAGAATCTTGAGTATATAAATTAATTTCCTTATGATTCTGCTTTCATATATCAAATAACAGAGTTGAATAAGATTTAGTTTTTGTGATAGCATAGCCACCAGTTTTTTAGTGGAATGGGTGTTCTCCAATCACTAATTCTTATTCTGTCTCTCTCTATTACATTTCTTCTCAACTTTCAGAAATTGTTTGGCATAGAGAGACTTATTATAGGTGTCATAATTCTGTAAGATATATGCTAAAGACGGCTTGGATCAGGACTCAGATGTTTAGATACAGTTAAGTCTGACTTGACCCAAACATTGTTTTAACATAATTGTCTGAAATTGTTTTCAGATACACAGTGTTGAAAAATTCACATCTTTCACCCAGAAGTGCAGCAAAAATGTGATTTCTCTATTTAATATAATTTATCTAATCTCCCTTATAAGCTTTCCACCTCAGAAGTGCTTTAAAAGCTCATAAGAGTCTCTTCTGGTTTAAATAAATTTTTTGAAGAGATGACTATTTGAAGGGAATTTTTTTTCCTCTCCTCTTCTCTTTAATCATGGTAAAATGGGAAAAAAAAATGGTTAGAAAAAAAGATTAAAAAATAGTAAATTTTGCCTATTATGCTTGAAAACTTCTTGATATTACATATATGTGTTGTTTCTCTTACTAACTAATTTATATATCCTTACCGTGTTTCTTGTTCTACCGATGACTTCATTGTCTCATGGGAACTTTAATAGTAAAAGTTGTAGCTCAAATTCTCAGCAGAAGCTGGCCTGGATATTCAGCGATACTGGAAGCTTAATGCTAGATCTATACCCCCACTCCTTACCATTGTCTAGGAAGGCTGGGCATATCCAATGGGAAATTGTGAGTAAAACACAGATTAATAGTTTGTAACACAGTATTTCAATTTATTAAGCTTATATCAGAAAAATGATATTTAATAGAAATTAAAATGGTGTAAGATTGCTAAGTAATATTTACATGACATATTCATGTATGTGCATATAAACACATATATGCACATGTGCATATGTCATATTTGTGTATGCAGAGATAAAAATCTAAAAAAAAAATATTTCTGGAAATAAATCCTTGTTATTGCCTTTCGAAGGCAGAGTGCAAGTTGAAACTCTTGTGCTAAGAGCTCACCAGAGAAATTAAAATACTTTCTATGGGACTTGTTCTCACTAAACCAAAATATCTGTCTTCTGATGTTGAAGAGATAAATTACTGGTAGAGAGTAAATCCAAGACTGTTTTTTAAAAGAGAAGATTAAAAATTAGTAAAGCATGTCAGATTGCACTGTTTTGAGATACAATTATTTTATCCTGACTTAAAAGTAACCGTAATATAGATATGCTTAAAGTGGGACAGCAAGGTCTGCTTCTATACTGTATTATTTTTTACTCCATTCATTTTCAAGTGATGGCAGAAATACTTGAAATGATTCCTCATGTAATCGCTTATTTCATACATGTATCATTTATCAGTATCCAATTTGTGTGTCAAAAGTGTGTGAAAGTCCATTTATCAGATTACACAATTTAATAAAATGCATATGTTTTTAATTATGAACATTGTATTTTACTTTGCATTGATTCATGATGCCATGAAGATTAGTGTAGTGAACAAGAAAAAATGTAACAATTTTGCTGTGAGCATATAGTAGATAAAGTTTAGAAAAGGATCATGGAAGAGTTAAATTGATAATATAAATCAGGTGAAAAAAGGCAAATTGCCTTTGAAAATGCCCAATAAATATATATATAATATATATTTTTAAGTACCACAATGTGCAGTTTTGATTTATCTTGCTGAATTTCTGCTTTGGAAAATGTATAGGGAAACTCCCTGATAAGTTCCATCTGATATATGTTAGAAAACATTCATGTAAAAGCTGTGTAAAAGATAATCACACATAATTCCCCGTGGAGAACTAAGTGCAACTCAGTAAAATATAGAAGAACAAAGTACAACTTTCATTTATCTTTGTACATTGTCACATTTATAAAAACTTCTTTAATAAGTCCCATTGGATATCTGATTAGAAAACATTTGTGAAAAAGATAAGGGAATAAAAATCACGCAAAGTTGCCAATTTAGAATTACATGGAACTCATTGAAATTAATCAACACAAAGTAAAACACTATCATTTCTCATGCTTACACTCTCCTTTGGAAAAGTGTTTTTTTAAATCCCTTAATAAGCCCAGTGGTTACCAATGTTTAATATATGTGACAGATAATTATACATTATTCCCAATTCAGAATTAAGTGCAACTCAGTGAAATGAAGCACCATAAAATGTAAGTTTCAATTATCTTGCTGAAATTCTGCTTTGAATCATGTATAGGAAGACCCCTTAATAAGCCATATTGAAATCATTTGTGAGAAGTTACGACAGTTAAGCACACATCATTCCCGACTGAAAATTAACTGCAACTCAGTAAACTGAAGCACCGCAAAGTTAAACTTTCATTTATCCTGGTGAAATTCTGCTTTGGAACATGTATTAAAAAATCCTTAATAAACTACCTGGAATATAGTTAGAAATTTGTAAAAAAGATATGTGATAGATAAGCATCCATCATTACTAACTCAGATTAATTATAACTCAGTTTTCTAACACATCTTGTGAGAATCTGGTTGAGAATTTATTTTAGACAGCTATCCAATGTACATAAAAAGTAAAAAGTGGAGAGGGGAGCTCAAAATAAACGTAAGATTAAAAAATGAACAAATTAAAAGCACACATAATAACTGTTGGGTGTAACAACATGGTGTATTAGTAGAACAATGCAACTCTGTGTCCAAAATATTCATTGGCTGAAATTGTTTAACTAATTTATATACATGAGTGGCATGGCAGGAATCTGCAGCTGGGGCAGGGCATATGACTGGGGAAAACATTTCCTGAAACAGTTACAAAATTTGAAATATAAGATTAAACACATAAATAATTTAATATTTCATTATATTAATTAATCTATATAGGTTTAGGATGTGCATAATTAAAAATTTAATGTATTGATAACATCTTTATAATTTCATCTGTATTATCTATTTTTCCATATTTATTGCTTCTGCATTACTTATTTGCTATATTATTCACACTAATTTGTTTCTTAAATAAATGTGTCTTTCATCAGCACATACTTTTTCCTTCAGGTTAAGTATTTTAGTATTAAAGATACTTGTCTTGATATTTGTTTTGCTTCTTCAATTTTATTTTTTGTTATATTCGATGATATAATTTTGCCCATATATTTATTATATTTTGTCATATCTTACATCTTAAATTTATCTCATCCTTTCAACTTAAATGTAAAATGTATCAATATGAATGTATTTAGATACAATTTTAATGATCATTTTCTTAGTTTGCAAGCTATGGCATATTTTTGTTCTATTTTGAATTTTAAATGCCAAGACAATAGACATTGCATTTCTATTTATTTATATTTATTTGTATTTATTGATTATTCTTTTTTCATATTGATTATTCTTTTCTTCATATTCATTATATATATATATATAATGTCTATTTATTTATATTTATTTATATTTATTGATTATTCTTTTCTTCACTGCAAGCCCTTGGCTGGGATCACGTTAATTTGTTGTGAAGTACAACCATTAGCAATTCCTTCAGTGAGAGGATTTTGGTGTTAATATTCTCAATTTTTACTTGTTCAGATATTTTTTAACCTTTGCTTTTGGAAGACAGTTTAACAAGAAAGCTGATTTTAGGTTGAAAATTACTTTAGGTTATAATTTAAACATATTGTTTTATACTCTTCTGTCTTCCCTTATTATTGTTGAGAAGTCTGCAGTTTAATAGTTGTTGACTCTTTGGATTTATTATTCTTATTTCATCTTCCTTTCACTAAGTTGGAAATTAAGCACTTTATTTAATGGTTAACCTAAAACTGACATCAAGCATTGTCAAAGTTTCAATGTATAAATTTAATTTAAAATTAAATTATCTTCTAGATAACATAAAGATCTTAGGTCTGTGTGCATTCATTTACCACTAAATCTTTTTCATTAGTTTCATTTTTAAATTATAATGTTTTCTTTAAGCACATCAGACTTTATTAGTATTATGTATGAAATGGTCAGTGTTTGTTTAGTTTACCCATACATCCACCCTTTTCTTTGATCTTTTCTCTCTTCTTTGCAGACTTTCCACCTGGAATAGCATTCCTTTTACCTGAACACCATTCCCTTACACTTCTTTTTAAGATTCCAAAAATGGGGAAGAAATTGGCTGACAATTTCATTTAAAAATTACTAAAATTTATGTAGAATTTTCACAAAAAAGAAATAAAGATGACCTTCAAACACATGAAAAATGATTGAACCTCATTTGCAGTAAAATAATATACTGACAAAATATTTGACATCTACCACATTAGCAATAATTGAAATGTCTGACAAATTACTCTGTTGGCATGGCTCTAAATAAGAATATATTCTCAAATATTGCTGATGGGAAAGCAAAATAGTGTAATTCTATGGAGGATATTTTGCAATACCAACAAAATTGCACATGCAGATAATTTTTAATCTAGAAATCTTACTTATGATAATCTATCCAAAAGGTACAATGACAAAAACATAAAATGATATACTGTAGCTTTACATATTTGAAAAAAACTAAAATAAGGACAAATATGTCAGTAAGAATTCTGTTTTATATTTTTGATTTTGGAAACATGCATGTATTTTACATAATTCAAAAGCAAAATAAAATTTAACAAAATCAATAAAATAGAAAATACAAAATGAAATACACCTAATTGTATACAAAATTGGTCGCATAATTCCACTAAGAATTGAAATTATGAAGTATAACACTATATTTCTATTCCTAATATCATATTTCCTACAGTAAAAAAATACAATATTAAATTTAATGTAGTAATTTTATTATTTAATCTTAACATGGTTATTATAATATGGTTCATACGGTTAAAATATTAGATACATATATGCGTGTGGGCAGATAGATATAGATAGACAAATGACATGTATAAGTAATTATCATCCTGTTAATATCATTATGAGTCAAGTTTTTAAGTAGGAAAGAGATACAAATATAAAATTTAAAATGTGAAATGGATTTTTCAATCTTTATTTTCATTTTTTTCCCTGAAAAATTACATATTTCTAACTCTGTTTATTGAAAAGGTCTAGAAGCAATGACAACCCCATAAAAATAAGCATCTCAAATACCCACATAATAGTTTCTAAATAGAATTCTGTAAAATTCTCACCTATTATTTCTCCAAATATTGTCTCTTTCCATATTGTCTTTCTGTCTCTTCCTTCTCCCCTTGACCTCTGATTAGATATATGAAACATTCTTACTCTTTGTACTTCTTAATCTATCTCACTAAGCTAAGCAAGCTAAATATATCACATTAGTTTCATTGACCAGTGCAGGTAAAGTGCATTTGAAATACATATTCATATAGTGGCCATCGTGTGGATATAAAGTATCAAATATTTATTCTGTTTTTGTTCACTGTTCACTGATTAGCACCAAGGCAACTTTTCATGAAATCCCCTAAAAATGGGGGTTGGAGTGGATTTATTTCTAAGTCCCTACTAAATGGTGAATAGTACTTTTTGTACCTATCCGTATCGAGAGAGTGCCTTTTAGATTCTGTACCATGTATGTGTGTCCTGAACATCATCTTCTTTGCTGCATGTTCCTCAAGTCTTTGAACAAAATTTCAAATTCACCCCATTTGTGAAATATACTCAAAAGCATTTTAGTAGTCAGTTTACTACTCTGGATTTTTTCTAATTTTTTTACTATATTGTCAGCATTCAAATGCTTTCAAGAAAATATTTTTTCAATATTTTCCCAATATTTTAAGTCATTTTTAGTTGGAGCTATTGCTTAAATATTATCCCATCATGTTACTGGAAATAGAACCATAGAAAAAAACTGCACAAAACTTGCTCAACGTGTGCTCTGAGTTTTTAATAAGAATTATTATAATTTTTTTTCCAGAAATTCTATTTGGGTTGTTTCTGGAAAGATTTGGTGGTGGCTTTGATCAGGGTTGTAGGTGTTGTAAAGAGAAGTGGTTGAAGAAGGAAATATTTGTTTAAAAGCAAAACAGAAGAGATGCACATTAGAATCAGGGTTTCTTGAATTTGTTCCATATACTGGATAACCTCCATAATTTGCCAAAAATTCAGGATCTGTATGTCTAAAAGATTGAATGCAATCTCCCCCTCAATAATTACAGCTTCCTAATTAAGGTCTTTTTCCTGTTAGTGCCAGTAAATTTCTCTTAATTATACAGGCTTGTAACTCTACACCCTTCCATATTCTCACATTTAGGCAGATGATTAGTTCTATTGATTCTACCTTCTGAGGTATTCCTGATGGCAGTTTCTTCTTTTTCATACCCAATATTTAATCTTTCTTTTTAAATTTATTTATCAAGACCTTTATAAAAGTTTTCTAATCCCCAGTTTAATCACTCAAGTCACTGCTCTACACTGACATATTGAATTCTGTAAATATAACTCTGATTATTTACTTCATTTCTTTAATGGATTATCATTACCTAAATCTATTCTCTTTTAAAAAATATTTGCAAGGCGTGATGGTTTTAGGCTGATACAATCAATATTTGCAGGGTTAGGTGAAAATCATAAACTGTGCAGAGAACAGGGTAAATGGCAGATGGAATACTTAGTCCTTATAGTTTCATACTATATCCACCAGGGTATTTCAAAAAGTTCATAGAAAAATAGAATTCAACTATAATACAAATAATTCCATAAACTTTTTGAAGGTCCCTTGTATATCTATGTATGGATGGGCTAGTTTTTCACCACCGATTGGTAGCATAAATCGATTGAATTACATATCTTCTTAGACGGTCTATCTATAATTCTTGGGTTTACTTGTCCCTGAATCTAGAAGAGTTTCTATACTATCTCAGCCATCTGGAAATATGATTCATCCTTTAAATGGTAGCTAAAATTTATTTTCCTAAATCTTGATTTCTTTTCTAATTTTCCACAGAATTTTGCCAATTATTATTGTTGATTTTATTGATTATGATGATACTGTCTCTATCATGATTTTTACAACTTCATTGGCCATTTTCCCAGCACTGAAAATATTCACGGATCAAAGAACCATTGAACAATTGACTCAGTGGCTAAATTTTTCTTTTTTTAATAACCTTTATTGAAAATTTACTTATATAGAGATAATTATACTAAAGTCATATAATGTAACAGAATTTTTCCTTTGATCTCAGATTTAAAAGATAAAGTACTATGAAGTGATTATGCATTAAATGTATTTATCTAAGATTTGAACATTTGGACCAAAACTTACTTCAGCCCCTACTTATTGTCTCAGTCTTGTGGTCTGTGGATAGAGGATACTAATTTTATTCTATTTGATGGGGAAAAAATTAGTAGATTCTGAGTTTACCTATCCTGTTACCATCGTGGCTAATTCATCTTTTAAAACTACAAGTTTAGAAAGTTTTTCTTTCTCCCTAATGCTCTCATATTAGTCCCACATATTTAAATGTAATTAACTGACTTTTCCAATATTTATGTTTCATTATGACAAACTTGTTCTCCAAAGCAAAATCCTAAAAAGAAGACTATTGTCTTGAGGTTGCTCTGAGATTACACTTTTTAAAAATTGCCAATTTAATGTATGCAAAATATTGCCTTTTTAAATTACATATATTTCATACTGTCAACATTTTGGTAATACCTATTAAGGGCTCCAGTATAGACATTTAATGCTGAAATAAATTTATTTGGAGAGTATATGAAATTTCATTTTATCTACACTTTTGTATTTCTTCTACATATAACTAGCACTTTTTGTCTAAATAAAAATAAATACATCTCATATTAATTTGCTGGGTCTGCAAATTAAATGCCATACAAATGCCACAGACTGAGTGACTTAAACAATAAAATTTATTTTCTTGCAGTCTGGGATCTAGAAGTCAAACATCAAGGTGTTGGAAGGTTTGATTTCTTATGAGGCCTCTCTCCTTGGATTGCAGATGGCTACCTTCTCCTTGAGTCTTTGTATGGTCTTTCCTCTGTATGTCTTTTTGAGTGTCCAAATTTCTTCTTCTTATGAGGACACCAGTCAGATTGAATTAGAGCCCACCATGACAGCCTCATTTTCACTTAATCACCTCTTTAAAGTCTCCATCTCTGAATACAGTCACATTGTGAGCTACTTGGAATTAGGGCTTTCATATATGACTTTTAGGGGGACACAATTCAGCCTATAACAACTCCTTTGTAGATTATTTTGATTTCTTGCTCTTTGTTCAGTAATAAGCTATCATTTATAAGCTCACCTTCACCTATCAAGACAGGATCTCATTCACTTAAAATTTCTTTCTCCAGCTTAAATTATTTGATATATTTCAGTTACGTAGTTTCATGTTATAAAAATGCACTGATAAATGTAAACTGATTTATAGGGTAAAAGGTAAAATAAAAGAGGGAACAACTAAAATAAACTAGAAAAATACAATAAGCCTAAAATGATAAAAAAGATTTAATCCATTCTCTTAATTAAAGCCTAATATTTTAAAATATTTTTACCTGATAAATCATTCACTCTCATATGATAATAGCAAAGTTTTATTGTTTATTTGTTTGTTGGTTGTAAAAAGAAACCTCCAATCTTCTCAACCTTTTAAAATTGTTCAGGGCAATTAAGTTCTAGAAAACCCAGAAACAAGGCCAGAATGTGGAGTGCTCAATTTGCATATCCAAATTCCCAATTATGTGCATAGTAATATGCAAATAAGCCTTATTTCCTCTTGACTGAGAACTTGATGGTTGCAAAATTGCCTACTTGCCCTTGCAGAAAACCAAACATCAACAACAAACCTTCCCCCTAAATGATGTGCCTGATGAGTTTTGTTTTTTTGGGAATCGCACATCTGTGAGATCCCAATTCTTCATACTAACCTGAAATAAAAGAAAGAAAAGTATAGAGTTCTAAATATTTGCTGTTTTGTGACTATACATACATATTTGTGTTGCATATACACTTGCATACACGTGAACATATATGTATGTATGTGCAGGGGCAAGCAAAACTTCTCCTTCAGTCCCCTGGAGGTTCTCTGAAAAATCAACTAATAAACAGAGAATAATATGAAGAAAAGATGTAACAAATTTTATTATATTATAATTTTACTTGACATGTGAATCTTTAGAATGAAGACCCAAAGATATAGGAAAAACTGGTCACTTTTATGCTTAGATTCTATGAAACAATCACAGCCCTGTACAAATATGAATGGACAAGAGAGGTGGGATCTAATGCTGAGACTGAGTAGGGACAACCAGCAAGGCCTATCTGTTCAGATTCTTCTTGACCTCTCTGCATAGTCTGCGTAGCATTCATTTCTCCAGAGTATGGGGCAGAACCCTTTCTGGAAGGGGGGTCATATCACCTACCATCAAACATAACCAAGTCAATTAAGCCAGGACAGATCGGCATAACTACAGTCAACCTGTATATTGTAGAATATTGTTTTTGTTTTTAGGCCACCATGTTTTGGGGTAGCTTAAACAACTTTTGCTCGAATTTTTATCTTTCTGTTAAGTTTGTGATCTTCCCTGGACAGATATGAGCCAAAGGTTTTCTCCCTCTAGATTTGAGTCAGACCTAAATCCCACATTTCATGCCTTCTTTCTCCACGCCCTACCATGGTTTACTCTTTTGCTTAAAAGGCATAGTCCTTGTCAGATCACCTGATAGACAGTCACTGAGACGTTAAAACTAAATTTTATTCCTGTTAATTTCCTTATTTATTCCTTTCTAAGTTTCACACTTTCTTTTTTTTTCTTTTAGGTTGGACTCTGAATATTTACATAAAACTAGCCAATCATTTCTAGTCTTTATTCTGAAGAGATGCCAACAAGTTTCAACTCTGGTATGGTCCACACTGTAACCATGTTCCTTTTTACTTCACTCCTGTGTATCATTGCTACATATTAAATAGTTTTCATTATTAATAAAATTTTCCTCACTATCAGATCTGTGTAAATGAAATACTAACAACAATTATAACTTCTCTTTAATACATTGTATTACTAAATACATCAAACACACATGAACCGAGAATAATCTAACAAGCTATTTGGTACCACCTACACAAACTTACCAAATCTTAATATTTTGTGATTTTTGTGCCAGGCTTTTATTTAGTAAATATAGATAGATAAATTTACCTGATAAAATTGAAGACTTCCAACTCCATTTGTCTTATTATTATTTATATGTTACCATCACCTGAATTCAGTGGCATTACTTTAATGTCTCCTCTGAAATTTTCTCTAAATAAGCTTTGCTGTACCTTTGGCAAGTTTTTAAATCATGCATATATTGCACTGTACTGTTCACGTCAACTTTCCTTCAACCTTATTTTTTGAACAAACTTTTCTTTATATATGAAATATTTGTATTTGTATTCAAATATTTATATTTGAAGTATTCCTATGTTAAATATTCTATAGTATTTTGTTGTAAGATTACGCTCAATTTATTCATTATCCTTTGGTTGAAAATTTATATTTAATTTGTTTACTTTTGTTTCTTATTTCAAAAAGATGATGAAATTTTTTATACACTCTTTGTGTATACATGTAAGAGGATCTCCAGGATATATGTGGAATATAAATGGAATCCCTGATCTTATGGAATTACTAATTTCAATGTTATAAATTATTGAAAAAAATCTCTTTGAAAAGTGATAGTAGTACTCTCATGAACAGTGAATAAGAAAACATGTTGAATACATTCAAATATTTTCTATATTTTTTTAACTGATGTTTGTAAAATGTTTCTCATTTTTCTTAAATTTGTTTTCAAAGATTTATCATGAGATTGAGTCTCTTTTCACATATCTACTATGGGGATTTCATCTTCTGGAAATTGCTTTCTTATATCTCTTGTCTGTCATTGTGTTGTGTTCTTGCACTGTTTTGATCCAGTCGTGTGACATAGTTATGCTAGTTACGCTTACCGTGTGTGTGTGTGTGTGTGTGTGTGTGTGTGTGTTTCAACATATTATCTAATTTTTCTTCTGGTTCCTTTTCCTTTCATTTCATACATGGACTATTGACGGTGTTTAAATTTATAATTTGATCTTTGAGTGACAGAATATACTGTGGGATTGTGATTCAAATAGAAGGAGAATTAAAATCCTCAGGAAGCTTTGGGACTTTGTATTTTCCCTTTTTGGGAATTTAGTGTTGGCATTTTTATGTGACAGAGAGTCAATTCTTCTGTTCAACCATGATATTATTTTTTATAGAAGGTTAAATATATGAAAACTTATATCAATGATCAGAAGCCATGGAGTTGGACTTTGCTGATTGCTTAACTGTTGGCACCGAGATCTAAGCCTATCCCTCCATAATCTGCACTATAGTACTGCTACTGATTCTGCATGCTACATTCCCAGAATCCCTTGCCAATCAACTTCTGGTTACAAAGTTCTAACAATGAAGCACCCTGATGGGAGATTGCAAGGTGCTATATTCTGAATATAATATAATATTAGGTTGGAACTTAATACCCGATGTGATGGTATTAAGAAGTGAGGCTTTTGGGGATTGATTAAGTAATGAGTGCTCTGCCTTCATGAATGGGTTCGGTAACCTTATAAACGAGGTTGAAGAAAGTTGTCTTGTCACTTTTCTCTATATGTGAGGACACAGCATCAAGGAGCCATTCACGAAGCAGGGATCCCTCACAGACAATGAATCTTCTGACTCCTTGATCTTGGATTTCCCAGCCATCAGACCATAAGAAATAAATTTATATTGTTTATAAATTACCCAGTCTATGGGATTTTATTACAGCAAAATACTAAGACACAAAGCAGAAGGAAGGAAGAAAGGACTCTCTTCCTGCTTTGAATTCAGGTCAACTTTTCTCTTGTAATATGAAACAGTGACCGCTATGGTCGCTAGCTGTTTAGGCATTCTCAGGACCAACTTTACCATACCTCCTCAAAAGCACTAGTGGCCACGTTGTGACTCCACAGTTGTCTGAGCCATGCACCTTGCTACTTAAATTACAAGATGGGATTTATCCATGTCTGGGCTACAGGCAGGTGGCCGGATGCACAAGCTCAAGTAGTCAGAACAAGATTTGTTTGGTGCCCTTGCATCATGGCTTGTGTATCAGTGACAGGGAATCCAGCCTGAAATTCCAAACACCATCTGCCAGCCACAAGGCCACATCTCTCAAAGGTCTGAACACAAACCTCATGGTGATCGCTTCTCCATGCTCCAAGGTTTTCATATCACACAATTTACTTTCTGAAAATGTAATCACTTATCAGGGATTTTCAACTGTTCTTTAGTTTAAACATAATTAAAAATGAGTGACCTAATCAGAATAAGAAATAATCACAATAATTGTTATGAGATAATATTTAATACTGCCTACTAGATTATATTAGTCTTTTTCCATTGCTTATAACAAGATACTTGGACCTGAGTATTTTTAAAGAAAATGAAATTCATTCCTTACAGTTTTGGAGACTGGGAAGTCCACAGTCCAGGGGACAATTCTAGCGAGGGTCTTGATGGTGGAATCAGTGCCCCAGGGGTTTCACATGGCAGAAAATGGCAGAGCAGAGAGAGACTAACCTCTCATGTGCTTTTCTTTTAAAGACCTCAGAACCACACCCCTGACCACCTTTACTACTGCATTCACTACAGCATGATCCTACAATCTAATTTCCTCTTCAAGGCCCCACCTGTCAATTATCATAATAGTATTTCCCACCCTCAATAGTTACAGTGAGAATTAAGCATTTAATAAATACGAACTTCAGGGGACACGATTCAATCAATCCACAGCATATATGGTGAGCATATTTTTATGTGTTCTACAAATATTAACTTAAATATTATCCATTACATTCTCTTAGGTAGGTAATGAATATCTCCATTTTGCAGAAGAAGAAATTTTGGCACAGAGAAGAACTTATAAATGACCGAGCCAGATTTAGAATGTAGCATTTATGACTACAAAGCTCACACTCTTAACTGTAAGTTTCCTCTACACGAGTCTTCTTTGAGAGTGAGTTTAAAATGATTCAATATGGTGTTTGTTCCTGGCCCTAATAATCAAAATGACTATAAGGTATTTTCAATTTATTATTAGGGGATTTCAATGACAGTATGAGTTGATATTGTTTGCAACTCGCTGAATGGACACATAACAATGTATTTAAATTCTGTAGTTTATTTTGTTATTTAAAAGAATTTAAATGTATACTCATATTATTGGCAAATATATCATGTGGCAAAAAACTTTACCTAAAATAAATAATTCTATAAACATAATAGTTTTTTCTCTTAAAAATTTTAATGGTTGAATTAAGAAATGTGGGAAAATTTAAAGGTGTTGATTAACATGGTTTCTCAGGGTTATTGTAGATGAAGAGCTAGTCAAATAAAATCTACTAGCGTTGTGGAAAACAGACTCGGCAAGAAGCAACCAGCACTCAGAGGGTAGGAGAGCCAGGTATTTATTATGCCAGTGGGCCCAGACAGGCTAACACCTAAAAATCTGGACTCTGAGCTTAGGTCTTACAGGGCTTATATAGGCAAACTTCAGGTTTTAGGTTTTGCTTTCTCAGCATTCATGTAGCTAGTACAGTAATATGTTTCATTTCTTGAAATTCATGTGGTCTAGGTAGAGAAGCAAGCTACAGAAGCCAAAAATGCAAGTAGTGATTAGAGTCCAGACTAGTTTAACAGGCAAATATTGTTTGAAAGACAAAATATTACTTCAAGGACAAAACAGGCTTATGAGAAAATTATTTTGGCATTATTTCCAGCACTAGCATTATATATATAGAATTATTAAGGATATCAGAACAGCAGTACATAGAATGTAATATGAAAAAGAGAGTCTTACAGATTTCTAATGGATTTATAGGCTATGATTTCATAGCATATTAAAAACAAACAAAAGTGGGAAACAATACAATAATATTATTTAGTAATTTGTGTACATTACACAAATGATCATACCTACTAAATCAAATATAATATTTACAGTAGATTTGTGGAGCTGAAATTTTTAAAAGTAAAAACAAGATTGTGTACTATTTAGTCAGTGGCACAGTTTATGACAATATCTGTGACTTCAGTTCATTTCAACAAATCTTTATTGAATGCTAGTACAGACATTGTGTGAGTATCTTATGATGCAGAAAATTAATTATTAAAAGTGATTCATCTCTTGTTAATTTCATAGTTGATTGAGAAAGACTTGCATATAAACAAAATATTTAATAAAATATGGTAAATACTAAGATGCAAAAATATTTACTGATGGATATGGAAGCTCCAAAGAGGATCACAGACCAACTGGTAGGTTTATGGAGGCTTTCTGGACTAAATGAATATTCCACAATATGAAAAAATTGTGTTCTCTTGAATAAATAGCATAAATAAAGGCATAGAAAGATGATTTCTAGGGAATAACATTGAATTTGGTATTTTGTGCAAATTATTTCTTCATAGTGGTGAAATTCAAGATTTAAATGTTTTAAAAACTAACCATTACCATAGGAAGGAAGAGTTAATTTGAGGGAGTGAGGATGTGCCAGTGGGCAGCAACTTTTGGCCAATTATGTCTCACAGGAGGAATTAAATGAACCTCTGAATGATGAAAGCATATGTGAATACATAAGAGGCATCACTAATGTAACACAACAGTAACAGAAATGCACACATTGGCTGGGTTGTAGAGATAAAGATTTTTGATGAACTGCATAGCTCTTTGCAAGAACAAACAATTTTAATTCCGACAATGAAGTGAACCATTTTGGATTTCTGGCCTACTAGCCAAAGCCAGAAATGGTATTATACCAACTAAAAAAATGTAAAAATACAATGAAATAAAAATAAGTTTTGTAGTAAAAAAAAAAAAGAAAAAATAGCCTAAATTTTTACAATATGTTAAGAAAGATTATTTGCTATCTGACACTGTAAATCTGATCTCAGAGAAGTTTGTTAATTCCACAAGCCCCTAAATATAGGAAATTTTAAATAATAGGTTCAAATTCATTTCTTCTTACTACTAATTAACTTTGTTTTTCTTTCTTTTTTTTTTTTTTAATTTTATTTTGTCGATATACATTGTAGCTGATTAATGCTCCCCATCACCAAAACCTCCCTCCCTTCTCCCTCCCCCCCAACAATGTCCTTTCTGTTTGCTTGTTGTATCAACTTCAAATAATTGTGGTTGTTATATCTTCTTCCCCCCCCCCGGTTTGTGTGTGTATGTGTGTATGTGTGTGTGTGAATTTATATATTAATTTTTAGCTCCCACCAATAAGTGAGAACATGTGGTATTTCTCTTTCTGTGCCTGACTTGTTTCACTTAATATAATTCTCTCGAGGTCCATCCATGTTGTTGCAAATGGCAGTATTTCATTCGTTTTTATAGCTGAGTAGTATTCCATTGTGTAGATGTACCACATTTTCCGTATCCACTCATCTGATGATGGGCATTTGGGCTGATCCATCAAGAAGACATAACAATCATAAATATGTACGCACCCAATGTTGGAGCAGCCAGATTTATAAAACAAACTCTATTAGACCTAAAGAAGGAAATAGACACTAATACCATAATAGCAGGGGACCTGAACACTCCACTGTCAATATTAGACAGATCATCTAGGCAAAGAATCAGTAGAGAAACACAAGATCTAAACAAGACTCTAGACCAATTGGAATTGGCAGATATCTACAGAACATTCCACCCAACAACCTCAGAATATTCATTCTTCTCATCAGCACATGGATCATTCTCCAAGATAGATCACATATTAGGTCACAAATCAAGTCTCAATAAATTCAAAAAAATTGGAATTATCCCATGTATCTTCTCAGACCACAATGGATTAAAACTAGAAATTAATAACAAACAAAACTCTGGAAACTATACAAACACATGGAAATTAAACAGCATTCTACTTAATGACATATGGGTCCAAGAAGAAATCAAGCAGGAAATCAAAAAGTTTATTGAAACTAATGAAAACAATGATACATCATACCAAAACCTGTGGGATACTGCAAAAGCAGTATTGAGGGGAAAATTTATTGCATTAAATGCTCACTTCAGAAGAATGGAAAGATGGCAAGTGAACAACCTAACACTTCACCTTAAAGAACTAGAAAAACAAGAACAATCCAATCCTAAAGTTAGCAGACGGAAAGAAATCATTAAGATCAGAGCAGAACTGAATGAAATTGAAAACCAAAAAACAATTCAAAAGATCAACGAATCAAAAAGTTGGTTTTTTGAAAAGATAAATAAAATTGACAAACCATTAGCATGGCTAACAAAAAAAAGAAGAGAGAAGACTCAAATAACAATTAGAAATGAAAAAGGCGATATTACAACTGATTCATCTGAAATACAAGGAATCATTCGAGACTACTATAAACAACTATACGCCAACAAATTTGAAAATCTGGAGGAAATGGATAAATTTCTGGACACACACAAGCTCCCAAAACTGAACCGTGAAGACGTAGAAAATTTGAACAGACCAATAACAATAAAGGAGATTGAAGCTGTTATCAGAAGGCTTCCAACAAAGAAAAGCCCAGGACCAGATGGATTCACAGCAGAATTTTACCAAACATTGTTTTTCTTTCTAATCAGAGTTCAGTCACTCTTAATATCATTGTGCTGCCTACTGCTGGAAACATTCAAAGGTTTCATTTTAAGGAATGTTGTAGGTTGGGTGGTATTTCTGGATTATGATGTAAATTGAACTAGATGCTAATTAAGTTGTAGTTTTATGTAATATTAAATGATTGGATCATTTGAACTAATCATTTTACCTGAATACAATGGTTTTCAAAAATGCTATATATGTGAAATATATGTAATTTAGATATATCATAATACTAAATATTAATTAAATAATATCTGTAAATCACATATAACCATAAAATATATTATCAGATGTGATCGGGTGTGCTCAAGGTGGTATGGCCATAAACTATATTTTCAAATTATTGATATTATCCCTAATTATAAGTTAAGATTTTTTAAGCAGTTAGCCATTTGTTCTACAATTAATAAACAAAATTAAAACAAGGAAACAGGCAATTCAGACAATTAAAACAACTTATTCTTTAATTTTTAAAAGAAAATATTAAAAATTATGTTCACTTCTTTAAGCTATTCTTGAGCATATTTATAGGTTAATACAGTTATGCAAATGTCTATACAATAATGGCCTGGCCTGATCACCATGATTGATGTAGTTAATTTAATTGCATAAGCTCTCCCCTATGATGAAATACACATTTTAAATATATTATGTGTCAAACAAAAGATAAGCTGGAGATGGAAAAATTTCTAACAAGGGCAATAAATTTTGCTAAGAGTATTTGGAAGCCAGAATGCAGCAATAGTTTAGAGTTGGTATTTTACAAGAAATAGCCATGTAGTAGAGTGAATTTATTTGAATTAAGTTTAGTCATTGAACCTGTTTCCTGTTGCAGATGCAAAATTTTTGGTAGGAGTGTATAAAGATGACAAGTGGAATCAATGATACAATTGAAAAAATCCCCGTGAAAATATAGATGGTATCAAACTTTAATATTTGGAAAAAAAATGATCAAGTCCTCTATTTTTCTTTTCTTATATACAGTGTTCCATTTAATGTTCAAAACAGCCAAATCTAAAAAATATGTTAAGAGCGTACACATGAGTAATGTAGAATACAATGACTATTGTTACCATTTGATGTGACTGTCTCCATTTAATGATTCTCATCTTCTATTTACACCCTTCAGCAGCCCCCGTTTTTTTTATTTCTAAAATAACACAGTAGATCCATCATGAAAAACCCCAAATATTTGTATAACTTTACAAGGGGTTGTGATCCCCTTACCGTACAAAAAAAAGAAATAGTTCTTCAGTTTATATGTACCTGCATAGACTATCTTAAAGCTTGAGACTGATTTTCTATTCTTACTCAGAGAAGTTAATGGATTTGCTCTAACTTAAGAAACTAGTAAATGTTAAACTAGACTCAAATTTAAAGATTACCCAAACCTTGACCTGCTATATGAAGGCTATAGTTAGTATATGCGCACCAATACAGCCATACCTATTTCTTATATCCAATATTTCCTCTGATTGATTGCTGCCAGTACTGATTTATAAGTCTTACCCATTGCTCTATGGCCAGGTGAACAAAATACCCTGGTATCAAACTGTCAACTTAATTTTCTCATTATTATTTAGATATATGTATATGGGTGACACAGTGTATTGCAAAAAGAAAGAGAGTTTATGTGTGATGGCACTGGTCACATTCAATCACTAGTCTAAAGTAGCCTTCTATAATCATAACATTCATTCTACCAATACTATTGTTGGCCTGATACCAGATGCTAATAATATATTGTGTCAGCAATATTTTAGCACATATTCTTTTAGGAAAATGTTTTCTGATATAACCTTTTAAAGGCTAAAAGGAAAATATTAAAAATTTTAAAAATACAGGAAGAACTCATGAGCCATAAGAAAGACACAAGGGCCTTCTGCCCCTGTTTTAATTTCAGTGTAAGTATTATTTCCTAATCAATATTCACTTTAAAATTTAAATCACCAATGAGTGTTCTTTAAATTGTTATATTTTCAAATGATTGTCATTAGTAGTAAATATACAATCAAATTAGACACTATTGATTATTACCTTCCACTGTCGACATCTTCGTTTTATTTCCAGGATGTTGTAGTCTTCCGTAACTCTGTTACAATAGTTTGCTTTCTTCAATGTCCCCATCTATTTGACCTCTGAATATTAGAAACCCCAGATTTCAGCCCTTGGGCCACTTCTCTTTTTGTTCTACACTCATTTTCTTGGATAGTTAATAGGTATGTTTAATTTGTATCCCCAACTAAATTGTTGGTATTTACTGCCAATCCTGACCCTTCCACAGATTTCCTCATCTTAGTAAATAGTAAATATGAAGTCATCCTTGACGTTTTCATTTTCTCGCATCCTACATACTGTCTTTCAGAAAATTCTATTACTTCGAACTTCAAATTACAGGTTTATCTAAATTTGACCTGTTCTTACAACCTCCAAAATTACCATGTTGGACAAAGTTACAATTGCCTCTCACTTGAATTATTACAATAGCCTTCAAAAATTCTCTCTATATATTCCCAAAAGGATAGTCAGAATAATATTCTTAAAAAGGAAATTACATAATGCTACTACTATCTTTTAGCTTCTCGATAGGTTTCAACATGACAAAGATTAAAAACAAAAGTTCACAGTTTCTGCCTAAGTTGGTGACTGACTAGCTTATGGCAGAGGATCATCCAATAAAGAATAGTGAGAAAAACTGGAAAGATATTTAAGAAAACTTGGAAACACTGGAGCATTTCCAACAAGGGAGTTGATTGAAATATAAGCATAACATATTGTGTCGTTTTTCCTCTTGAGTCATTTGCTGATTTATAATCATTTTTCTAGAGACGTTCAGCAGAACTTTTCCCCCAGAACTTTTCATGGGGACATGGTGGGGGTTGGAGTGAGCAGGGGTTCATAAGGTTGGGGAAGGGGCCGGGGAAAAGTTTTAATTTCAGAATCCTGCTAACACTCCAGCCTTAAAGTTGGGACTCCTAAAAAATCCACCTTAGATATGGGTAATTTGTTTCAAAACAATTCCTGATTGTTTTAAGTCTAGTCAAATCCAGACTAACTGACATAGAGAAGCAAAAGTAAATCTTCTCTGTTGTAATATATATTGTATCCCTTCAAAGCTTCAACTTATATTTACAGTTATTCATACAAATATTTGTCCCTCAATCACAACAAACAGGCATACAAAACAATAAGTCCAAATTAATGAAAAATCAAAGGGGAAAATAAAAGTCAGTAAAAACAGATCCACAGAAATCCAGATATTAGAGTTATCAGACATATATTAGAAATTTGATTACTGTGTTCAATAAATTATATGACAAGATAGAGAATTTCATCAGAGAACTGGAAACATTTAAATATACACCAGTGAAATTTTTAAAACTGAAAATAAAAACTAATAGGTGGATTAAATAGCAGATTAGATATCCCTGGCAAAGACATAAGTGATTCCATTGGAAAATTAATTAGAGAAAAGTATCCCTATCGCAACACAGAGGCAAAAATAATGGAAAAAACATATGAAAGGAGACATATGTAATAGGGAAGTAACCTCCCACTCAAAACAACAAATGTGTAATTGAAATCTCCCGGGGAGAGGAGAGAGAATGGTCAGAAACTATGATCAAAGGGATAACAGGTGAGATTTTTTTCACATTTGATTGAAGATGTTAAGTATCAGATGTAGGAAGCACTACAAACACTAAGAAGGAAAATACAAGTAAAACCATAGTTAGTTAAAATCAAACTGTTCAAATATACAGGCAATGAGACAGTCTTGAAATGGGCAGTTGGAGGCTCATATTTATTTCAAAGGAGAAAGACTAAGAATGACATCTAAAAGGACTTTAGAAACATTGGAATCCAGAAGGCAGTGCTGAAAGAAAATACTTGCCAGCCTAATATTCTCTTTCCAGCAAAAATAGCCTTAAAAACTAAAAATGCATATTTAGACAAACTAAAATAGAAAAAAGACATCAGTAGCAAAAGAAGTAGTTAATCAGACAGATGGAGAATGAATGATCCAAGAGAAAAGCATGAAGATGCAAGAAGAAATGGAAGGAGAATATGAGGTTAAATCTAATGTAAAAGATTGTGTAAAATAATGATTGTAATGTATTTTGGAATTGAAAATATATGTTAAAAATACAGGATATGGAAACAACTCACTAAGGGCAAGAGAGTAATAGGTGGACCTAATTATTAAATGTAACAAACATGGTTCTAAATATATTGTTGAAATTTAAATATGACTAACAAATACCATTAGATGTGATTTGGCAACAATTATTCCTAAAAAAAGAAAGAAAGAAAGAAAGAATAATAAAAGAATAGGGATATAGAACAAAGATACTCTGTTTATTCTGCCCTATACTTTCATTCAGAAATCATCTGGGAGATTTTAATTTTGACATCAAAATAGAAGAAATACTCAGATAGGTGAATTGATAACTATTTTAAAATAATGTTTTCACATAACTAGGTGAATGTTCTCATTGTGCAGTGATTGCTTTTCTGCGCTATTACAAGTGCCTTTAATCAGAAATGCATTTTGTTAACACTAGTCTAACAAAAGTTATGATAATATATTACATAATAATGCATGCTTTTCAAACAGCTTTCACAATGTATCACTCTTTTTACCCTCACAGCACCTTATTCCATAGAGGTTATTTAAAAATGCGCACATTTCATAGTTATAGAAGTTCACATTAATTTTTGAAAAGACAAACAGTATTGCAAGATCCCTATATATCTAATCTAACATTCCTCTATTTTAGAATGTTTATTTCTACATTATTTTAGATTAAATTGGTAATCTACAGTTAGTCTTTTAAAACTGAAATTAAATATTATTTTACTAATAAAATTTTACAGTGCCATTATTATTAAAATATAACCTAAGAATTAAAGCCTTGGTAAATTAGCTTGATTTCCAATGTGAAAACTATACTCTGTTAATTAATATTCATTGGCATCTAAGCATAGAGGTTCATGACTTATGCTACAAATATATCTTTTTCTCCTCTTAGAATCAGTATCGCTGGTGTGTTTGCAAATTACTTAAGATCCTAAATGGATGCACCATACAGTGGTACTATACTTGAATAATCACTGGCAATGACATTATTTATTTAAAACTCCTGTGTGTACAAAAAAGTAGAGCTCAATTTGAAAATATGGGTATGTTCTCCATTCCAAATAAAATAGACCAGTTGGTATTGGCTTCTGATTTATATTCTATACTAACAGTAATTTTGAAGCAAACCCATTTTCTCCCTCGTGGGTTCATAGTTAAGAATGAGATCATTTAGTTCTAAACTTGGAGATAATTAGAGCCAATGAACAATATGAAAATTTTATACAATTATGTCATAATAAAACCCCATTTCTTAAAACTCTAACCCAGAAAAAGTACTTCTTATGGAATTTATTTACTTTGTAAATTTTGAGATGTTATATCAGACGTTTTAAAATCCATGTTGTGGGGAAAATAGGATAATTCCATCAGGATCCCTCAACAATTCTTGTTTTTTGTGGGTGAAGTTAGTGTGCATATGCGCCAATGTATCTTTTTAGTTTTGTTGCTATTGTGTGTTCTTCAGTTTGTGAAGCAGAGCTGGTCGTCTGAAAATAGATGTGTGTACTCTGCTGGCAGCTGTTCAGGTTTTCTTTGGACTTCGCCGGTAGCAGTTGAGTTTCTGAGTTTCTCTTTGTACCCCTGAACTCTTAGATGTGTGTGTGTGCTGAATGAAACGACTATTCCCTACTCAGCCAAGGCTCCAAGGAACTTTTTGCCAGTTACCTAGCTCATAGCCCTGCATGTGAAGGGTTTGTGAATGGGCTTGAGGGGTCTGTGAGCTCCAGACCCTAGCCCTATCTCTAGACGTGTATATACGTGTGTGTGTGTGTGTGTGTGTGTGTGTGTGTGTGTGTGTGTGTGTGTGTGTGTGTGTGGTGTGTGTGTGTGTGTGTGTGAGAGAGAGAGAGAGAGAGAGAGAGAGAGAGAGAGAGAGAGAGAGACAGGTCTTCTTGTAGTTGAGTACTCAGCACTACAGAGTAAGCTAGGACTAAACGTTAGTTAAGATATGTACTTATGCTAGTGTACGTCTCCCAGGTTGCTCCTGAATGTTGTATAATAAATCAGTCCTTCGAAGAACGGTAAGAATAACTTATTCTTAGAATTTATTAAATAAAAATTTTTACCTTATTTTATGATATGCATGATTCCATAGAAGGAGCAAATACAGAAAGAGTCCTAGCCCAAACTGAATTTGGATGTAGAGACTGAAGATGCCACACACACCCCCCAAGTGTATGAAACTATTTAGTACTCACGTAATTAAGAGTACAGGAAAAGAACAAAAAGCTTCCCAAATGGTCTAAAAAAAAAAAAAAAAAGAAGAGTAAAGAAAAGAAAAGAAAAAAAGAGACCTTCTTGGGATTTTGTTGTGGTGAGATGCGATACCAGAAAGTGCTTGTGGGTTTGAATCTCTACCGGGTGCCAAGGACGGAGCAACCACACTTTTTTATCAGCTTCCCAGAAGTGGAGCAGAAGAGTAAATGAAGCAGTGGGCTTCAAAGCAGGCAGCAAACAGCAAAAAATTGAGTCCAGTTTCACATCACATGTAATTAGAAAAAAATTCAAATCCAACCACCCTTGCAAAGGTATTTAAATCAACAATTTATGATTTCACCAGAAGACCCTAAGAAAACACCCAGTTCTTTCAGTTTCAGTCATCTCAGGAAAATGGAGCTAATAATGCCTCTTTATCAGTTTTTCTGAAAGTAAATTAAACTTCACCAGTAGAAAAATACCAGATGTCTAGTAACACATGCTACTTCCTTTCTATTCACTGTGAAATGTTGCAAGAGAATGAGTTTTTAAACAATGCAGCTTCTCTTAGATCCCTATGGCAGGGATGGCTATGCGTCACCAATCCTAGTTCTCTTCTTCCATACCAATTACACACTCCATCCAATGAATGAAGTTAATAAATATTCATTGCATGTCTAATATGAGCCATGAACTGTTCTAAAGCTTATGATAAGTCAGTGATAAAAATAGAAAAAAAGAGCTCAGAAAAATAAATACCACATGTTCTCCCTCACATGTGGAACCTAAAATATTAAATAAGCTGAACTTTTAGAAATACAGAGTAGAGCTGTGGTTACTAGAGGCTGGGAAGGGGAGAGGGGAGGGAGTACAGTGAAAGGTTGGTTAATGGACACACAAAAAATAGGAAAAATAAATTCTAGAGGTATATATTAGTACTGGGTTTCTATAATTAACAATATTTTATTTGTTTATTTATTTTTAATTTTTTTTGGAATTTTAAAAGTGCTCTTAATTTTTCTCATGTACATATAATGATCTACATTATACAACTACTGATACATTTTCATACCTTTTAAGTATTTTCTGATTAGCAATCTTGGTTTTTTTTTTTTTTTTTTTACGAGTATTCGTGAGATACAAAGCTGATTGTCATCCCTCATGCCCATGATGTGAGGGCCAGATTCATACTGGCAGCATACCCATTACCACAAATTGCATTTGTACCTCGTTTCCCCCACCCAATTATCCTTCATCTCCCTCCCCCTTTCTCCCCAACTCCACTTTCTAGACAAGGAATATTCTCTCCCTCTGCAAGACCAACGCACTACTGTGGTCTTTCTTTCCTTCCTCTCTTAGCTCCCAGATATGAGCGAGCACATGCGGTATTTATCCCTCTGTGCTTTGCTTATTTCACTCATAAGTTTGTCCAGGATCAAACATGTTGTTGCAAATAGGAGTACTTCATTCTTTTTTATGGCAGAGTAGTATTCCATGGTGTATATGTATCACATTTTCCTCATCCAATCATCCATTGATGGATATTTAGGTTGGTTCCATGTCCTGAAAACTGTAAACAGAGCTGCGATGAATATGGGAGTGCAGGTATCCCTTCAACATGATGATTTCCATTCCTCTGGGTATATACCCAAAAGTGGTATTGCTGGATCATATGGAAGATCTATCTTTAGTTGTTTGAGAAACCTCCATACTGTTTTCCATAGTGGTTGTACTCATTTACAGTCCCACCAACAGTGTAGGAGTGTTCCCATCTGTCCACACCCTTGCCAGCATTTGTTATTCACTTTCTGTTTGATGATAGCCAATCTAACTGTGGTGGGGTGGTAACTCAATGTAGTTTTAATTTGCATTTCCATGATGACTAGTGATGTTGAGTATTTTTTCATGTACCTGTTTGCCATTTGTATGCCCTACTTTGAAAAATGTCTATTCAGCTCCTTTGGCCATTTTTTTTTTTCTTTTTTCTTTTTGTGACCAGTAAGCGGATTGCAACCCTTGGCTTGGTGCCGCCCGCACCAGGCCCAGCCAGTTAGCACACCGGCCATCCCTATATAGGATCCAAACCCATGGCGGGAGCGCCACTGCGCTCCCAGCGCCACACTCTCCCAAGTGAGCCCCGGGGTCGGCACCTTTGGCCATTTTTTAATTGGGTTATTTATTTTTTTACTGTATAATTGCTTGAGTTTCTTGTATATTATGGACATTAATCCCTTGTCAGATACATAGTTAGCAAAAATTTTCTCCCACTCTGTAGGTTGTCATTTCAATTTGTTGATTGTTTCCTTTGCTGTGCAGAAGCTTTTAAGCTTGATATAGTCCTATTTGTTTACTTTTTCTTTTGCTGCTTGTTCTTTCAGGCTCATGTTCATAAAGTCTGTGCCCAGACTTAGTTGGTGAAGTGTTTCATCTATATATTCCCTTAGTAATTTTATAGTTTCACTTGTTGATGAGGCAATCTTTTCCCCAATGTATATTTTTGTTGCCTTTGTCCAATATCAGATGGCTGTAAGCCTGAGGGGTGATTTCTGGGTTCTCAATTCTACTCCACTGACCTGAATGTCTATTTTTATATCAATACCATGCTGTTTTGGTTACAATAGCTTTGCAGTAAAATTTGAAGTCAGGTAGTGTTATGCCTCCAGCTTTATTTATTTATTTATTTATTTATTTATTTATTTATTTATTGCTCAGGATTTCTTTGGCTATTCAGGGTCTTTTGTTGTTCCATATGAAAGGTAAAGATCATTTTTTGTTTTTTTTCCCATTTCTATGAAGAATGTCATTGGTATTTTCATGGGGATTGCATTGAATCTGTAGATTGCTTTGGGTAGTATAGACATTTTCGCAATGTTAATTCTTCCAATCCAAGAGCATGGAATATCTTTCCATCTTTTTGTGTCTTCTTTAATTTCTTTCAGAAGTGGTTTGCAGTTTTCATTGTAGAGGTCTTTTACAATTTATTATTTTTATATTTGAATTACTTATTATGTATAATATAGTTTTACAAAAATAAATTATATAGTATATGAGAAATTAATGTGTTATAAGGAAGAAATTAAAGTTTGTTAAGAGAAATTGGAAATGATGTGGTCTAAGGGGGATGAAGTTTCAGTACTAAATAGCATGGCCAAGGGAGGCCTCATTGAGAAGGTGATATCTGAGCAAAGACTAAGATACAAGTGGATAACAAGAGCATTTGAAACAGAAGGGCAGGGTAAGAAATGCTTTAAAGTGAGAATGTAAGTGAGAATGTAAGAGACTTGTTCAGAGAACAATGGGAGATTAGTGTAGAGTCACAAAAGGAAGAGCAAGAAAGAGATATGTCAAAGGGTTAGTGGGGGGCAGCTTTTATTATAAGACCTTTGGGTTTAATTCTGAGTGCAATGAAGAGGCACAGCAGAGGTTTGAGTGGAAGAGTAAAATTATCAGAATTACAATTTAGAAGTTCCACTCAGCTGCAACGCTGGGAATAACTTGTAGAAGGACAAGGGTAAAAGCAGAAAAACGTGACAGAAAGCTCAGTTCAAGAGATGGCACTGGCTTGGATAGAGCTGTAGTGCTGAAGGTGATGAGCAGTACCTGAATCTGGGGTATATTTTGAAGTAAAGGCCAAGAGGGATTTCTCAGGGATTAGGAAGGAATCAAGAAAGACTCCATGACTTTTTGACTGAGCTACTGAAATATGGAATGTTTAAGAACAAAGATGAATTTCTAGAATTTGCAGCAACTTGGATGAGCCTGGAGAAAATTATCTTAAGTGAAACAAACCAGGTACAGAAAGAGAAATCCTGCATTTTCTCACTCATTACTGGGAGCTGAATCCATAAATAAGCAAATGAACAAGAAAGAGAGAGAGGAAGAAAGAAAGAAACAACAATCACAGTAATACATTGAACTTCTAGAAAACTAAAAGTGGAAAAGGAGTGGTGGGGGAGACAGAGGGATGCTAATGAGGAATTGGTCAATGGACACAAAGAATGATTGTGTATTGTAATGATAAATAAGCTACCTATACTGATCTAACCACCACACATTGTAAACAATTATTGAAAATCAACGTTGTACCCCACATGTATGTATAATACAAATTATTTTTTTAAAAAGAAAAACAACTTACTAATTCTGAAACAATTAATAAAATAAACTCAAAATATGCGGGGGTGCGCCTGGGGTCCTCCCGCAGACCCAGAAGGAGAAGGAGCCAACAGGATTACCCCTGGTGTTGTGACCAAGGGATCTCGGGGAAAAGTGAGCCTGCTGCCTGCCAACCCAGCCCCGTGAAAAAGACACTCAGTCACGGCAGGGGTTCTGTCAGGGCAGTTCCACTTTATTGCTGTTACACTGCAATTTATATAAGCAAGCAAGTAGGGGCTTTCCACGAACTAACCAATCAATTAAAGGATCACGCGGGCATGCATTTTGTACTAACATGTTGAGCATAGTGATCAAGCAGGGTTCACGAGTGCGGAAATACTGGAGGACCAATAAAACCTTTTGGAGCTATCTTGGGTTATGCCTCCCCTACTTCCCATGGGCGCCATCTTCATCTTCCACCCACGGCCACCATGTGGCTCACAGATAATGTTTGCTCCTAAAAATGGGCCCAACACATATATGCTAAAGAAAAAATGAAGAAAATCAGTTCTAAACATTTAGAATTTAAGACATTTATTAGACAACAAAGTAGAGATATAATGAAAAAGTTAGGTATAGCAGTCTGGAATTCCAGAGCGAAGTATGAGCTAGAGATACAAATTTAGAATTTGATGAAATATAGATGGTATGTATAGCCTTGAGACAATATGTGATCACTAAACTGTGCATGTCGATAAAAAAAGAAACAAGTACAAAATATGGGGCACACCAAACTTAAGAGTAAACTGGAAGGGAATTCTTAACATTTTTACCTGGATGCATGGCCACTCAGAATAAAATGTTCCTTTAGCTTGATGTGAACATGTGATCAAATGACAGCCAAATGAATTTAAGTGAAGGGTTATCTGACACCTTGAGTAAAGTCCCTGCAACCGATGTCAAACTCCTTTTACTTTTTCTACCTTTTTCCTCCTCCATCTCATTATCAAAGATACAGATATGATGGCTATACCTGTATGTGTGCCTAGAGGTACCACCTTGGACCTGTGGGCAAAAACCTAGTGGGGGATAGCAGATTGAATGCTGGAAGATACCTGGATTCCTAGGAACTTTTTGAAATAGTGTTATCATACCAGATCTGGGCTCCCTTTTTCCAGATTTTCCTATGAGATATAAATATTTTTGTCTTGTTTCAGCCTGTGTAAATTTAAATCCCCATTATTTACAGGTGAAATTAATCCTAAGTGACAAATTCCTATTTAAAAAACAGATGGAAAGTTACTAATTATTTTTTTCTTACAATGAGGAATAAAATAGTCTCCTAGTCACATCAATTTAGATTGTGTAGTGCTATTAGAAATCACATTATGTAGATATTTTATGTATTTCTGTTTCTTCCATGTGGAAAATGAATAACAACTATTCTTTATTTAAAAACAAGTAATACAATAAAACGTGTATGATAGTATTGAAGTAATCATGGAGTAAATAAGGTGCTAAAAGTTACACAGCCTGGATTTTAGAAAGCCATTATGATCAGAATATATGTATGTGTAAACGTTTCGAAATGATAAAGCTTTTTAGTACTACTTTTCTAAAGTACTTAACGGGAATCCTCGGAAAGTACTCTGTTTTTGTACCCTACAGATCATTCAATAAGGTGGCTTTAAGATATCTCCGGAGACTATTAAACAGAGTAAAAATTTTAAAACACTATGGAAAAGTTTTATTGGACGATGTTTCAAACAGTTCTGAGTTATTTCTTTGGTATATACTTTGGCCATATTAGCATTAGCATAGCATCGATTCAGAAATTTACGTAATTAACATAACCTATCATTGAGACTATGATACTTGGAAAATAGTTTGGGTGGAGATTTTTAAAATCTGCTAAATGTTTTTAAGTTGGTTGTTAAATCCTAGGCAAAGAAAATCGTGGCTCAACTTCTAAAAAGCACCCATGAATAAATGTTTCTTTTTCTTCAAAGACTGCGCTTGTTGCTGTAAATGAGAACCCATGTACACAATTACCTGTGATTCAGGAAGGCAGCTGCAAATATATGACACCACTGATGCGTCTGCAGAAGAAAAAAAAAAAAAAAGCACATGCTATGATTTTTATTTAGACTCTTTTCAAAGAAGAGATGAGACCCAATAGGAAGAAAAGTCACTAGACAATTAATAAACATTACTTTTCATCTCACTGCTTTACTTTTATTACCTCATCCTTTACAGTTTTATGGGTTTGTTCTCGCCATCCTAATCTTTCCCTCTTGTAATTTTGGGTTGATTTAAAGTCAGCTTTCCTGTGGCTTTTTTAGGCTATAGAGTTCTCCATTAATAGTTTGCTTGCCTAGCATTTTTTCCTGTATCCTCCAAGGCTGTATTTAAGAGTTAAAAAAGTAGGTGATAAAATTGAAATATGTTAGTATAAAAATGAAGAAAAGGATTTGTCTTAATGTATTAAAAAGATTAAGCAATGGTAAGAGAGTTCTGGACCACCTTGGTTTTAGATTTTGCTATTCAAAGCTGCTCCCACATCTCTATAAAGACACTTGATGACAGCCCTCCTCCAAGGTCAGGTTATTCTGTCACTGCAAGTGAAAAGCATGAAAGAGATTTATTAAACAACAGCATGCATCTATGTATTTTATCTTTCTTCAGTATAAATACCTAGGAGATTCTTGAAGCAGTGTTTAAAAGGAGTTCTAATGAATTATAAATGATGATAAATCTGACTTGATTTCAAAGTGATGGGCTTTTTACATTTAACAATTTTACTATGGAGGTTGTCTTTTGTTACCTAACTCTTTTAGGTTTTAATATAATGCATTATGCAAAACTAGTAATTAGAGGAGTCAATTAAAACAACAAAATATTATAAGAATAAAATAAAAATATAGAACAATCTTTTACGGTAACAATCTTTTATGGGAAAACACCTAGTGGCCTTTGATACAGATAACATTATAAAAACATATTCCTAAATACTTCAGGTGGGTAATCTGACAAAGAAATTTAATAAAATAAAAAGTAAATGTTTTTATTTAGTTGTAATTTTCACATTTTAGGCATATACATATAGGGTACTTACACATTTAAGATACTTACACATATGTTTCTAAATGTAAACGTATATGCAAACATACACACTGTTGGGGAAATGGAAAAATTTGGTCAGGCTCCCTTCGCCTGAGAGCCAGTTCAGGGTGGTTCCATAAATATTGTATCTGTGTGGGGCTGGAGTAAGTGCACCTGCATGGTGGCACCGCTTTGGCTGGTATTTTACTGCCTCAGGCACCCACCCTGTGCAGCCATGTTTTTCCAGACCTGCAGCTTCCAAGGACAGTGTGGCCGGTTACTTAGCTCATGGACCTACGTGAAGGGGTCTGGTGACCCAGCCTGGCACGTGAAGGCTTTGTGACCTAGTCTGTGAATGGGCTTGAGGGGTCTGTGGGCTCCAGACCCAGCCCTAGCTCAACAATCAGCCCAGTCGGTGCAGGATTACCAGCAGGTAAAAGAGCCCGACAGCTGGCATGTTTGCCTAGCTTTATAACTGGTGTTGTGAACAGGATTCAGAGCTAGACAACTGGTGCTGTGAGGTTTCCAGGCTTTAGTCATAGCTTAGCAGTAGCCAAATTGGTGTAGTCAACAGGATTTGAGACATTAGCCTCGCAGTAGCCCTAGTCGAATAGCCAGACAAATTGGCATAGTTGGGAAGGATTACACCACATTTGGTGTAGCCTGAAACAGGACTCTGAGCAGGTACAGGAGCTGAAAGCCCTTGGAAGAAGGAGGAAATGTGGCCACTCATGAATATGCTGTGTCCCATGGCCACCTTCCTGTTGACCGGGACCTGGTTGCTGCACACTGTACTGCAAGGCAGCATAGACCAGGTACTATGGCAGAAAAACCCTTGGGAGGGTGAAGAAATGTGGCTGTCTTTGAGCATGTGGTGGCTAGTGGCCACTTTTCTGCTGACTGGAGCCTGGCTTTTGCTCACTCTGCTGCAAATTGATCGAAAGCTGAAGTAGAAAGCAGAGTTGTTAGCGGATGATGTGTAGTTACTGGCAGATTTGAGGCAGAAAGCAGAGTCATCGGAAGCACAGATAAATGTCCTGGAGGACGACGTGCAGCAACTGGCTACTCCTGCCCCTCACACCAGGGAAGACAACCAACCCAATGGTGAGTTGGGGGAAACCATGCATCTCCAGGAACGACCTGTTGTGCGCGAGAAATTGAGGCACAGGCAGCCTATAGGACCAGATGGAAAACTGGTGGGTGATCCACAGGTGACCCAGTTCACCACCTATGTCCTGTATACCCAGGTTGTACTGGTTGACTTGGGGAGACAGTTCAGGCAGAAATATAAGGAGACCCTGGCTGCTTGGCTGTTGAGGTTATAGAACCTAGGGGTGGATAGAGTAATGTGCTCTGGTGAGGAGACAGAGAAATTGGCTTCCATCACCATGCACCCATCCCTGAGACAATGGCTGCAGAACAGCCACAGATATGCAACCAGAGGAGGTAATCACTCCTTGATGGACAGGGTGAATGCAGCTGCCCAAACCATGTGGGCAAATGCTGGAGAACTGCCCAAGATTGTTAGTAAATAGCAAATATATGCTGAGCTTGTCCAAATTATTTGAGAGCTGGGGATGCGGCAGTCCATGTTTAATGTGAACACTTGTGGCCCGGACAATGAGAACTTTACAGGCAGCATGAGAGACATAGTTCTGCAAAATGTCCGGTCAATGTCATTTGGGTCACTGATGGCCATACTGGACCCATACATTGGTCATCCTATACATGAGGTAACGACCACGATAGCCAGCTTGGGTGAAGTAGAGGATAGCAGACAAGCAAAAGGGGTCCTAAATGTGGCTAAGACCAAACCCTCAAGAAGTACCCAGGATTTTATCCCAAAGGGACCAAGCAAGACTAGCCATAAGCAGATGTGGCTTGACTTACTTGCAGCAGGAGTTGATAAAAAGAAAATTGACTAGCAGACAAATGCAGTTCCGTTTGCCTTGTGGCAGCTATTGCGCCCTGAACAGCATTTCACCAAACGTCGGGAAACAGGTAGCAAGGTATGCTCAGTGGATTTAAAAGACTTTTTGGTTGCCCCGAAGAGGCAGATGAACTGTTCCATTCTAATTAGGGAGCAAGCTAAGGTACTTGTCTTTTGGAGACAGGCAAGGAACGGAGGCCTCATGTGAACTGGCAATATATTAGTTGAGGACAAATGTGCAGCATTTTTGGCATTAGTGGATACAGGCGCAGAATGTAGCCTGATATATTGCAATCCAGATAAATTTCCAGGGTCCACAGTTCGTATAGATGGATATGGAGGACATACTATTGAGGTCAAAGCTGTGTCATTGCCATTGGGCATAGGAAGATTACCTCCTCATGTATATACTGTATATATATATACCTCCTGTTGCTGAATACGTCTTGGGTATGGACGTACTTTATGGTTTGCACCTGCAAACAACAGTTGGAGAGTTTCAGCTGCAAATATGGACAGTAAAGCCTGTGTTACGAGGATGTGCTAAACATGACCCACAGGTGTTACCCAAGCCAAGATGTGTAGTTATTGTAAAGCAGTATCACTTACCAGCAGGACATGCAGAGATAAGTGCTACTGTATTGGAATTAGAGAAAGTTGGCATTATTTGTCTGGCTTAGCCCATTTAATGCTCCAGTATGGCCAGTGAAAGAGCCTGATGGTACCTGGAGAATGACTGTAGATTACTGAGAAGTGAACAAAGTACTGTCTCCTTTGCATGCAGCTGTGCCTTCAGGTCATGACTTCATGGATCAGCTGATGACTCAGCTGGGGACTTATCATTATGTATTGGATCTTGCATATGCTTTCTTCTCCATTCCAATCTCAGCTGATAGCCAAGATCAGTTCACTTTCACATGGGAAAGAAGACATTGGACCTTTCAAGTATTATCCCAAGGTTATTTGCATAGCCCAACCACCTGTCATAGTTTAGTGTCTGGGGTCTTAGCCAAGTGGACTAGGCCCAGCATGGTTACAATATTTCACTACACTGATGATGTGTTACTAACCTCTGATTCTCTTGCATGTTAACCCAGGCAGCTCCAACACTGCTAAGTCATTTGGAACAATGTGGGTTGGCCATGAACACAGCCAAAATGAAAGGACCTGGGCTGTCAGTCAAATTTCTGGGAATGGTCTAGTTGGGTAAGAAGAGGGTCATCCCAGAAGCTATTATAGATAAGATACAGGCATACCCTTGACCCACATCGGCAGCTCAGCTACAGACATATTAGGGACTTTTGGGGTAACAGAGAGCTTTTGTACCCTATATAGCCCAAATAGCATGCCCACTACATGCATTGACAAAGAAAGGAGCCTCCTGGGATTGGACTGAAGAAGTAGAGCAAGCTTATCCAGCTATGAAAAGGGCAAGTACTAGCTTTACAAGTGGCCGACCCCACTATGCTGATTGATTTAGATGTACATATAACCCAGAAGGGGTTAGGATGTGGTTTGTGGCAGAGACAAGACCGATTCTGGACACCTGTAGGATTCTGGTCTCAGCTCTGGAAGGGTGCTGAAATGCTCTACATCCTAATAGAAAAACAGTTAGCAGATGCATATTCTGCCTTGATAGCCACTGAAGCTATCGCAGGAACTGCCAAAGTCCTAGTAAGGATGACATACCCCATAATAGGTTGGATGCACACGTGGACAACAAACCCTAAAACGGGTGTAGCTCAGACTCCTACCTTGTCTAAATGGGGAGCATATATAGAACAAAGGAGCACTGTGTCAACAAATCCTCCGTACAAAGAGTTGCAAACTGTGCTAGGCCCAGTAGAGGTTGTAGAGGAAACATTGGCACAACCCTTACCATGAAGGTGGAGGCTACAACTTTCCATGAGGGACAGGAACCTATCACAGAACAGGCTTGGTATACAGATGGCTCTAGCATGGGACCTTCAGCATCGTGGACAGTGGTTGCTGTCCAGCCCTTAATAGATACCATGTGGTATGAAAATGGCACAGGGCAAAGCAGTCAATGGGCTGAATTGAGAGCAGTATGGATGGTGATAAAGAATGAGCCTGGGCCATTAATCATCTGTACTGACAGCTGGGCTGTGTACAAAGGTTTAACCCTTTGGATCTCTACTTGGAAATATCAACAGTGGAGGGTAGGCCACTGACCTCTGTGGAGACAAGCCATGTGGCAAGAGTTATGGGAATTGGGACATGAGAAAGAAGTAACTCTTTTTCATGTCACAGGACACTTTCCCTTAGCCAGTCTAGGCAATGGTTAAGTGGATGCCTTGGCTAAGATAAGACAGGTGGATAGAGCCCCAGCTACTGATGTTGCCCAGTGGTTACATCAATGAATGCAGCATGCTGACAGCAAAACCATGTGGATGGTGACTCACAGATGGGCCTTGCCTATAAAATGTTGTGGGGCCTTAAAAACTAACGCCACCTTAAGTGACATTACAAGCGGTGCCATTATGGGCCCACAAAGGCATATTAACGTGGCAGCCTAAGACGGCGCCAGGAGGAAGTAGGGTGGGAGTGTCTGCGGGAACCTTGCCTAAGCCCTTATTGGCCAAATATGCGCTTCCACTCTTGTGATCACAGTGTGATTGCAATAGCTAGGCATTGAGATAGGATGCATGCTCTCGTAACCTTTAAGCTGATTGGAGGATGTAAAAACCTCCCTTTCCCATTTGCCTTTAAAAGCAAGTGCTTGTGTGATAATAAACGGAACTGCTCCACAGAACCCCCGCCGTGTCTGAGTGTCCTTTAATGGTCTGGTTGGGGCCGGCAGCTATGCTCACCTCTCTTCACTGCTCTCTTCACCCGTCTCCTTCCAATGGGGACTGGAGAGAAAGAGGAATCCAGGCCATCCACTCGCCCACCAGAAGGGACACCTAGGGAAAGACTGATAATGAGGCTAGGGCTGTTTGGGTCAGCCAGTGGCTGACCCAACAGAGTGGTGCCCTGTGTGAGGTGTTTTTTAAAACTTGTGGGTAAAAGGGGAGTGAGTGAGGCCCCCTGCTGCTCGGTCCTGAAAGAAGGTCAACAAAGGGTGATCAACCAACGGAGTGGCCCCCGCAACTGCGGTAGTCACCATGAAGCAATCCGCCTGCGTGTCTGGGTGAGTACCATAACAGGAGGAAGTCCTTGCACTTCTCTGCCCTGTTGCTTCCCTTTGTCCCTTCCTCGCGGGGCAACATGGGAGGTGTGTGTGGAAAGAGTGACGAGACAGCCTGCAAAGCTCTAAAGTACATGTTAAAAAGCAGAGGCCTAGAAATACCTGACTCCACGGCCACCAATGCCTGGCATCATGTGGTGAAGGTGGCCCCTTGGCACCTTTGTCCAACTTGTTCTTGTACAAGACTTGGGACCGGGTTCAGATCCTAGCCAGAAAGAACTAGATTAGTCACGGGCTAGACCCACCCTTAGGGTTCTACCCAATCATCTCTGCCTTAAAGCTTTGCTTCCGTCCCGAGCATCAGGAAGGGGCAGAAAGGGATTGGGCACAGTTCAATGAGGAGAGAAAAAAGGAAACAAAGCTGCCAGTGCAAGGCCCTGAGCCACTGAGTGATACGTATGCCCCTACCCTGTACCCTCCTCTCCCGGCATACTCGCCCCACCAAAGTTTAGCCAAAGGAGAGAAAGCGGCACCTGAATAAGTAGAGGAGGCTAGCCCACCTTTAAAATCTTAAAGAGCTAAAAAAGGCTGTCACAGAGGATGGGCCCAATTCCCCATGGGCAGAAAGCATCCTCCAGGGCTTAGCGCACCAACTATTCACAACCCAAAATTGGAAAATGCTCTGTAAGGCTGTCCTCCCCCCAAACTTGTTTATCAAGTTCTGTGCCTTCTTTAAAGAAGAGTGCCATGTGCAGGCAGAGATAAATCAAGCAGTAGCGTTGCCCAATGCCACTCTGCTAGGTGTAAATGCTAGCCAATGTGTACGTAACCACAATAAAACCAACCCTGGACTCACCTTCCCGCAGGTCCTTGGCAAATTTTCCTGTGTAGGCGCCAACAAACCCTTTTGCAGCACTGTGGCAAATCTCACTGCACCCAAAACCCGAAATAAGCAGACCCGAAACTAGCGGCTTCAGGGGCAGCTGCGGTGGCCATCAGCTCCCTCTTGGGAGTTATTGGAGCAGGTACTGGGACCACTGAAATTGCCTTGACACATCAACAGGTAGCTTCCCTTAGGGAGGCAGTGTACATAGATCTTGGCCACTTGGAGGTGTCTGTATCACATTTTAAAAAATTGCTAACATCACTTTTGAAGTTGTTTTGCAGAACCGATGTGGAATAGACCTGTTGTTCTTACGGCAAGGAGGATTATGCGCTGCCCTCAAAGAAGAGTGCTTCTTCTATGCCGACCACTCTGGAGTGGTCAAGGATTCCTTAGCTAAGCTTAGAGAAGGATTAGAAAAGCGAAAAAAGGAACGCGAAGCCAATAGTAATTGGTTCCAAAGCTGGCTTTCAAGTTCCCCATGGCTCACCACCCTGCTGTCCTCCCTGGCGGGCCCCCTAGCCATTTTCCTTGTCTTAATCATCTTGGGGCCTTATGCCATTTGCCAGGTTGTGTCCCTTATAAGGCGCAACACCACTTCTCTTGTAATGCTCACCCAGGTGGTAGAGAAGGTGGCCCATAATGAAAGCCCTGACAGCCCTTGGGTCAATAAGGCCCTTCAAAAAATCAACGCCAATCTGTAAGGCTCTGCCCTGCCCCTGCTTGGCTGGATAGTCAATGATGGGTAAGATTTCCAGAGGGAAACAACCTAAGACAGGCACAGCCACCAGAGGGAATGGAGGCTAGGCTGGGCAGGTTAGCCACCTCCAGCTGCCTTATTAAAACAAAAAGGGGGAGATGTCGGGCCTTAAAAACTAACGCCACCTTAAGTGACATTACAAGTGGCGCCATTATGGGCCTACAAGGGCATATTAATGTGGCAGCCTAAGATGGCGCCAGGAGGAAGTAAGGTGGGCATGTCTGTTGGAACCTTGCCTTAGCCCTTACTGGCCAAATCCGCGCTTCCACACTTGTGAACACTGCGTGATTGCAATAGGTAGGCATTGAGACAGGATGCATGCTCTCATAACCTTTAAGCTGATTGGAGGATGTAAAAACCTCCCTTCCTCATTTGCCTTTAAAAGCAAGTGCTTGTGTGATAATAAATGGAACTGCTCCACAGAACCCCCGCCGTGTCTGAGTGTCCTTTAATGGGCTAGCTGGGCGGCAGCTATGCTCACCTCTCTTCGCTGTTCTCTTCACCCATCTCCTTCCAATGCGGACTGGAGGGAAAGAGGAATCCGGGCCATCCGCTCACCCACCAGAAAGGACACCTAGGGAAAGACTGATAATGAGGGTAGGGCTTTTCGGGTCGGCCAGCGGCTGACCCGACAAAATGGGAAGATATACTGAACACCTGTCATGTTTGTGCAGTACATGCTCAAGATAGTCCACACCCCTGGCTGGTGTCACATACAGATGGGCAAATAATTCAATGAAGGGTGCCCTTGACTCGATGGCAAGTGGACTTTATCAGACTACTGCCACGGTCAGAGAATTTCAGATACATCTTCACAGCTATTTATACAGCTACTGCTCTTCTCTTTGTATGGCCTTGTAAGTCACCAGACCAGGTAGTCTTATGGCCATATATGGCTGGCCTGTAGTTATAGAAAGTGATAATGGAACCCACTTACGTGGGCATAGGGTTCCTAGGTGGGCTTCCCAGTTGTCTATTCAGTGGAAGTTACATGTGCCATATCACCTGCAGGCAGCAGGAATGATTGAATGGTATAATGGTCTTTTAAAAAGAGATAAAGGCTATCTGCCAAACCCCCATGCCTGAAGGAGTGGACATGGTGGTTGTGGCCGAGAGTCAGGATTCTAAATGAGAGACCCCATGTGGGAGGGCCCTCTCCAGTGGAAGCTCTGTAGCACAGGGCCACAGCACCTATACAGATGCAAATCACTACTAAAGATAAGCTTTTGAAGTCAGGATATGGCAAGAATGGAAATATTCTCTTACCAGCCCCAAGCTGTTTGCAACAGGGACAGACGGTACAATGGGAAAGGCCTTGGAGAATAAAAGCCCCCCATAAATACCGGGTAAGTCTAACAGGGCCTTGGGGGAAAGGATTATAGGAAGGCTTGCAAGTTTCACCTTGGGTGACAAGTACCTGGACTCCTTGAATAAAGATAACATGGCCTGGAACAGATAAGTACTCTATTCCAAAGGACGCATTTGTATTATCAATATGGTCAATTATGAGTTCCCCTATACTGTTACATGTAGAACCTACAGATCTAACTGTGTTAACAGATAATGTATGGTATCATAAACCAGGTAAGATACATACTCCTGCAACCATCATTTCTCAGGATGGCAAACTGTCATGTATCTCACCAGAGGGGTGAGAACTTCCCCTATTGGTACCAATAACCCTTCTGTCTTTTTGCTCATAGTATTTTTGCTGCAGGCACCATACCAGAGACAACTGTGTACATACATACATTTGGGTGACCAATGTATCAGCCTACAGAATATGCATTAAACTTCCCATCAGTATGACTACAATATTCCCGTGGAAAATCACAACAATGATGACTACTAACCAGACATGTGTGGTTAATAATTGAAAGGACAGAACTAAAGGACAAGCCATAATGACAAGCCTTAAGGCACATTGAACAGGCAATAGGTTATATGAATATAATGGTAATTTATCCTCACTAAGGGAACTTTGTGGAAGATTCTGAACATGTAGATTGCACAGGAAGGGACCTTGAAGAGGTGGATTGTGAGGAAAATAGAGTAGTTTAGTCAGGCCCCCTCACCTAGGGTCCAGTTGGGGGTGGTGCAGCACATTATTTGTAAACAAGTTGCGTGGGGGTGGAGTTAGTGCCCATGCGCACCCATGTATTTTTAGCTTGTTGCTATTCTTGTGTGTTTTTCACTGTGTTTGAAGCAGCATCTCTGAACTGCTGGTCGGCAGAGCTCATGTCTAGAAATAAAACCTATTATTTCTTCACCCATGACTCCAAGGACTCTTTCTGTTGCCTAGCTCATAGACCTGTGTGTGAAGGGTTTGTGAACAGGCTCTAGGGTTCTGTGAGACCTAGCCCTAACTCTGCATCAAACTACAGAAATATCTTAGTGGTAGTTTCCATTCATTCTTTGTAACAATTTTCTTATGTTTGCCGTTTCTAAATAAAGTAGTCCTAAGAGCATAATGACAATGTTTTATTAGGAGTGGTAACTAGTTTGCCACGGAAACTAGTATGAGAGAATTTCAATCATCTAAAGTACTGGCTATAATTTAAGAATATGTTATTCACTCAGAACACTCCCAGAGTTTCTGTAGATCTATGGAGATTTAGTATATAAGTATATACCATCTTATAATAATTCAATAGTACATTATGGTAAGTTAAGCACAACAATTTTTATATGCAAAAAGCAGTTACTGCATTCGCAGATGGCAAAATCCAAAGGTAAATACTTCTAAAGCTCTGTATATAGAAACAAGTCTCAAAATAGCAGTTTACTGGCACTAACAATTTATAATTAAATAGAACACTTTGGGAAAAAATTTTGCGATGAATAACAAAGATCCATAATTCAAACTGTGGTGGTATCATGTTCTGTGCATAACTTATGAATGTGGCACTCCCAGTGAGTCTGTTGGATAATGCAAGGTCTAGAACACTCATTTACTCATTTATGCAACAAATATTTATTGCAAATATGATAATATAACAATTTAAAAAATCTGCCCTTCATGGAGTTTATATGTTAGTAAATGGAAAAAGGCAAAATCGAGAAAAATAAGAAAAGATATAGAAAGATGTGATAAAGCTATGGAGAAAAATAAAGCCAGAAATATAATAAGAAATCTGAAATAGGAGTTGCAATTTTAGATAGCAGAAGAAAAGACCTCTCTCAGGAGGCAAAACTTATGATAAGAACTGAAGGACAGTAAGGATGAGCACTGTGGATATCCAGGGAAGAATTTTATATGAAGAAATATCTTAAGCAAAAATGGACCTAAGTTTAATCATACACTGCATGTTTGTGTGAGAAAGAAAGCAAGTGTGGCCACAGAAAAGTGAAAAAGGGAGAAAATATGAGCATATGAGACTAGGCAAAACAGGATACTCACTCCTTGTTTAAAGGCTGTTATATAATTGTAGGATATTTCTAAGAGAAGTGAAAATATTGAAGTGGTCATATTGAATTAATTTAGGTGTGAAATGATAGCATCCTGGAATGGGGAATGGCTGTAGGTATGGAGGGAATTAAACAAAAATGGGAACATTTTAAATGTACAGTCTACAAAATATTTGGATTAACTTGGTGTCATTTATAAGAGTAAGAGTGGTGTCAATGATCACACAAGTTTTTAACAACTGGATGAACCAAGTTGCCATTTACTGAAAAACAAGCATCGAGTCTTTCTTCGGGACAGGTGCATTGGATATTGAAGTAGAGATGTTGAATAGGCAGTTGTATAAATGTATTATGTCTTCCTTTGAGAAATGTCTGTTCAGTTCCTTTGCCCATTTTTTGATAGGATTATTTGTTTTTTTACTGTTAAATTGTTTGAGTTATTTGTATATTCTGGACATTATTCCCTTAATGGATGAACAATTTGCAAATATTTTCCCCATTCTGCAGGTTTTCTTCACTCTGTTGATTGTATCCTTTGCTAAAACAGAAGCTTTTTATTTTCATTTAATCCCATTTATTTATTTCTTCTTTTTTTGTTGTTTGGGGTTTTATTCATAAAGTCTTTGCACAGTCCTACATCTTGAAATGTATCCCCAATGTTTCCTCTAGGAGTTTTATAGTTTCAGTAATTATACTTAAGTCTTTAATCCATTTCAAGTTGAGTTTGGTATATGGTTAGATGTGTATGTCTAGTTTCATTCATCTACACATGGACATCCAGTTTTCTCAACACCATTTACTGAAGAAGTTGTCCTTTCCCCAGTGCATGTTCTTTGTGCCATTTTTGAAGATCAGTTGGCAGTAAGTACATTTGTTGATTTCCAGGTTCTCTATTGTGTTCCACTGGTCCATGTGTCAGTTTTTATTCCAATACCATGTTGTTTTGGGTACTACACCTTTCCAGTATAATTCGAAGTCAGGTGTTATACTACCTCCAGTTTTATGCTTTTGCTGAGGATTACTTCAGCTATTTGGGGTCTTTTGTTATTCCATATGAATTTTATGATTATTTTTTTCCATCTGTGACAAATATCATTGGTGCTTTGATAGGATTGCATTATCTGTAGATTGCTTTGGGTAGTATGGACATTTTCACAGTGTTAATTCTTACAATCCATGAACATAGAATATTTTTCCATTTCTTGGTGTCCTCTTCAATTTCTGTCTGCAGTGTTTTGCAGTTATTTTTGTAGAGATGTTTTACATCTTTTGCTAAATTTATTTCTGGGTATTTTATTCTTTTGGTAGCTATTGTAAATGGGCTTGCAAAAGCATTACTGAGAAGGAAGTTTATTTCAGTAAATGCATACAACAAAGTAATAGAAAGACTTCAAATAAACAGCCTAATGTTAAATTTCAGAGAACTAGAAAAACAAGAACAATCTAATCCCAAAACTAGTAGATGGTAATAAATAATTAAGGTCAGAACAGAACTGAAATGAAATGGAGACCATAAGTATGGTACAAAAAATAAATAAAACAAAAAGTTGTTTTTTTAGAAGATAGAATAGAAAAGCCATTGGCCAGACTTACTAAGAAAAGAAGAGAGAAGGCCCATATAACAAAAATCAGAAATGAAAAAGGAGATATTGTAATCAATACCACAGAAATACAAAGAATCATTAGAGACTATTGTAAACAACTACATGACAACAAATTTGAAAATCTGGAGGAAATATGTAAATTTCTGGACACATACAAACTACCAAATCTGAACCAAGAAGAAATACAAAATCTTAACAGACCAATAAAGAGCAAAAGTATTGATGCAGTAATCAGCTGTCTCCCAACAAACAAAAACCCGAGAGAAGATGGCTTCACTGCTGAATTCAACCAAACCTCTAAAGAATTAACACCCATCTTTTACAAGCTATTCCTAAAAATTGTAACAGAGGCCATCCTCTCAAACTCATTCTATGATGCTAGCATCACCCTGATACCAAAATCAGACAAAGACACAACAAAAAAGGAAGGCACAGTCCAATATCATTGATCAAGGTAGACTTAAAAATCACCAAGAAGATATTAGCAACCAAAGTGCAACAGCATATCAAAAAGATTATATACCATGATCAAACGGGATTCATCCCAGGGATGCAAGGATTGCTCAACATATGCAAATTGGTAAATGTGGTACACCACATCAACAAAGCATGGACCCAAAACATGATTATCTCTAGAGGCACATAAAAAAAAATCTGACAAAATTCAGCATCCCTTCATGATAGAGACGCTCAGCAAATTAGTTATTGAAGGAAAACTTCTCAATATAATAAAAGTCATATATGACCCACTGCCAACATCATCCTGAACGGGGAAAAGCTGAAAGTGTTTCTTTTAAGAACAGGAACAAGACAAGGATGAAACTCTCACTACTCCTATTCAAGAGAGTATTGGAAGTACTAGCCAGAGCAATCATTAAACAGAAACAAATAAAAGGGATCCAACTTGGAAAAGACAAAGTCAAATAGTCATTGTCCACAGATGACATAATCTTATATGTAGAAAAACCCATAATCTCTTTCAAAAAACTCATAGAGTTCATAAATCAATCCAGTATAGTTGCAGGATACAAAATCAATACACAAAAAATGAGTACTGTTCTATACACCAACAGCAAACAAGCAGAAAAAGAAATCAAGAAAGCAAGTCCATTTGTAATAGCTACCATTATCTTCCTGTATCCATTTTCTCTGTTGAGAAATCAACTGTCAAGCTTAATTTCTTTTAAAAGATAATATATATATATATATATATATATATACATCTATATCTATATCTGTGTCCATCTATATCCTTACTCATTTATTTTATTTTATTTATTTATTTTATTTATTTTGACAAAATATCTATCAGTTTGTTTCTCACACCCATCATCTGAAAAATGGCTGTAGTATTAATATTAGTGGAATAATAATTCTTTCCTCACTGGGTTCTTGCAAGCATCACATTAGTTAAAATATGAAGCACTCATGACATACTTAGCATTTATTTAAACATCAAAGTTTTAGCTATTATTATTAGTTCTTAATATTGAAGCATTCATAGACTCAAAATATACTATTTACTGACTTAAATGTTAATTATTGTTTAATTTGAATCAAAGAAAATAGAATATATCTGTGGACAATATTAGTCATGAATACATCTAAAGTTTGCATGAAGAGATCCAATTGGAAGTAATTGTTTTGACTCATTTGATAATAATTTAAGCATTTTTAAAGAACTGTCTTCTCTGAATGAAAACCAAATTTAAAAGTGTCCACTTAAAAAAAAATAAGTAAAGGTCACATTTTTCAAGCAAGGTCGCAGTGCTCTTGAGCAAAATTTGCTAGGTAGGCACTACACAGACATTTTGCCCAATACTTAATCTTATTACATCCATTTCCTTCTTAGCTCTCATTTATAATATACCACAACTTATTATACCCTTTGTTTATAATTTACACTCCAGTTTAAAATATTCAGAGGCAGTGATACAGGTCACTTGCTGTCAACCTCATCTGCCTTTCTTTCAGAATTGTTTATTTCCTCTTTCTAAATCTCAGGGCCAAAAATAATTTAAAAGTCATTCACAAAGTACAAAGAATAATTCTTAAAAATGAACTAGTTGATATGTCTTCATTAAAATACATGAAAATATAGAATCATATGTTATAAAATCATATAAAATACTTGTCAGAAGCATATTGAGTTTATCCTAATGAAAATCTGTTTAATGCAGTGGGATAAATATCATCAAATGATCAGTATATTCTGTGATATCTGGAAAAGCTACATAAATTCTAAATATTCATTAGTTTGGTATCCTAAACTTATTGTATTTATTCTGTTAAATAATTACACTAATAAATATTTACCATTTATATGACAAATAATTTTTATAAATCCTCTAAAAATATATTTTAAAAGAACATATAACGTAATTGAAACAAAGAAAATGATAGAAATAGGCACTTTCAGTAAAAGAAATCTGAATGCAAATAACTTTTTTCTAATCCTGTCAATACCAGGAGTAGGAGAGGGCATGGGGAATGGGAACTTATGCAGCTAGTGAAGATGTATTTATCTGCAAGCATTTTGAAAAGCAAATTTGCAGTCTCTAGAAACTCTGAAGTTGTATAGCTGTGTAGAGCAAAAAGGGTTGTGAACTTCATTTACATCACAGAGAACTGCCCTTCACATAGACAACCACACAGAACTGTACAGTAGACAACCTGCATAGCAGAACACAGCAGTCATTCTGTGAGTCTGTGACTCATCAATTCAAGTTGCATGTATATTCTCTGCCTAGAATAGATAAAGGCTGTGACATGTGCTCTTATGTATGTGGATTCCAGAAAATTTGTAAGCAACTTAAATGTTATTCAAATAGAGATCTATATTTGTGCATGATGCATTGAGTTAATGATATAAACAAACAAATTTTTAATTATATTAATATTCTCAAGAATTATAAATATATAAAATAAAATATTTTTAAAAGCAGAAGAGAAGACTTTATACCAATTTTTTTTTAAATTTTATTTTGTCGATATACATTGTGGCTGATTATTGCTCCCCATCACCAAAACCTCCCTCCCTTCTCCCTCCCCCCTCCCCGCCAACAATGTCCTTTCTGTTTGCTTGTCGTATCAACTTCAAGTAATTGTGGTTGTTATATCTTCTCCCCCCCCCGGTTTTGTGTATGTGTGTGTGTGTGTGTGAATTTATATATTAATTTTTAGCTCCCACCAATAAGTGAGAACACGTGGTATTTCTCTTTCTGTGCCTGACTTGTTTCACTTAATATAATTCTCTCAAGGTCCATCCATGTTGCTGCAAATGGCAGTATTTTATTCGTTTTTATAGCTGAGTAGTATTCCATTGTGTAGATGTACCACATTTTCCGTATCCACTCATCTGATGATGGACATTTGGGCTGGTTCCAACTCTTGCCAAAGCAATGCTGAGCAAAAAAAATAAAGCTGGAGGCATAACACTACCTGACTTTAAGCTATACTACAAAGCTATAATAACCAAAACAGTATGGTACTGGCATAAAAACAGACACACTGACCAATGGAATAGAATAGAGAATCCAGAAACCAACCCACACACTTACTTCCATCTGATCTTTGACAAAGGCACCAAGCCTATTCACTGGCGAAGGGACTGCCTCTTCAGCAAATGGTGCTGGGATAACTAGATATCCATATGCAGGAGAATGAAACTAGATCCATACCTCTCACCGTATACTAAAATCAACTCAAAATGGATTAAGGATTTAAATATACACCCTGAAACAATAAAACTTCTTAAAGAAAACATAGGAGAAACACTTCAGGAAATAGGACTGGGCACAGACTTCATGAATACGACCCCAAAAGCACGGGCAACCAAAGAAAAATAAACAAATGGGATTATATCAAACTAAAAAGCTTCTGCACAGCAAAAGAAACAATTAACAGAGTTAAAAGACAACCAACAGAGTGGGAGAAAATATTTGCAAAATATACATCTGACAAAGGATTAATATCCAGAATATATAAGGAACTCAAACAACTTTACAAGAAGAAAACAAGCAACCCAATTAAAAAATGGGCAAAAGAGCTAAGTAGGCATTTCTCTAAGGAAGATATACAAATGGCCAACAGACATATGAAAAAATGCTCAACATCACTCAGCATCCGGGAAATGCAAATCAAAACCACATTGAGATACCATCTAACACCAGTTAGGATGGCTAAAATCCAAAAGACTCTGAACGATAAATGCTGGTGAGGTTGCGGAGAAAAAGGAACTCTCATACATTGTTGGTGGGACTGCAAAATGGTGCAGCCTCTATGGAAAATGGTATGGAGGTTCCTCAAACAATTGCAGATAGATCTACCATACGACCCAGCTATCCCACTGTTGGGAATATACCCAGAGGAATGGAAATCATCAAGTCGAAGGTATACCTGTTCCCCAATGTTCATCGCAGCACTCTTTACACCAATTTCTAAATAGTGATTACCTCTGGTTGAATGAAAAGGAAGAGAAGAGAAGTCATGTATTGTGCCTCAAATAAAACTGTAATATTTTCTTTCTTTAAGGGAAAAGCTAAGGTAAACATAAAAAAAAGTTTAAAATTTGATAAATCTGATGGGTGATTAAAATGATGTTCAACTTATTATTCACTTTGTTATTCCTGTTTTTGCTTGTTTAATATTTTTTATTTAAAAAGGGAAAAAAAGAAGTGGTATTACAATGAGTAGCTAGTATTTATTTTCTTTTAAAAATGGAAAAAAACATGCATGTTTCCTTTTTCTGTATTTTTTCTTGATTTTATTTTTTACTTAAAGTTTAGTTCCTATTTTCTCTTATCATAGATATATGACCTTAATACATTTATATGCAGATTCAGGACAATTTTTAGGCTTTATTTTCAAACAGACCCGAATCATACATTCTGCATTTTTCTACAAACATATATAACTATTCTTTACATTTCAAATTACAATGTTAAATTCATCTAGGGATTGAAAATTTTTTTTTAGTGTTTCCCAAGTATTATTTGCAGATCATAGTAATAAAGTACTGAAAAAATATTAAAATTATGTAGGCCAAACTTCTCATATTTTACATGGGGACATCAAACTAATTGCTGATAGAACCTGTTCTGGATTATCCTGATCAAAATCCGTATATTTCCTGCATATTATATAATTTACATGCAACATTCAATAGTTTAGTTAAAATATTCTATGATAATTTTAGCCTCTATATACATAAAAACATGTCATTTTACTGAATTATTTAGTTCATACAAGTGACTACTATATTTAAAAGATTGTATTACATGTCATTGGTGACTCCATGATTAGATTGTCCACATTACTGAGATATTTAGTGTCATGATTACACAACCATAGACAATTTTTATTGAGATATAATCCATATAGCATAAAATTTACCCTGTAAAATCCAGTGGTTCTTATTATATTAAAAATTTCTGTAACCATTACCACTATGTATTCCAGAAAATGTTCATTACTCCAAAAAGAAATCCCATATCCACTATCAGTTACTCTTTATATTGTCCCCCACGTCCCACCCCAAATCCAATAACTAATAATCTACTTCCTGTAGTTCTGGTTTTGCCTATTCTAAAAATTTCATATAATGGAGTCATACAATATGTGGCATTTTGTGCCCGGCTCCTTTCACTTAGCATAATGTTGTCAAGGTTTTCCTGGCATATAATTCTTCATTTCTCTTTATGGATAGATAGTATGCCATCGTCCAGTTATCCCAGAATTGATATTTGTGTTCATTCTATTAAATAATTATGGTAATAAATATTTACAACTTATATGACAATGGATTTATATCCAAAATTTATAAATTCTTTAAAAATTTATTTTAAAAGAACATATAACTTGTTAAATAATAAGACCATTCTTTTCCCCTTGGACATTTTTGGCACCCTTCATGAAAATCAGTTGATAATAAACCAAAAAAGAAATGAGAAAATGAGTTCATTTCTGGACTGTCAGTCATATTTTATTGATCTATATGGCTATCATTTTGCCAATACCACGATGCTTTGATTATTGAAGATTTTCAGTAAAGTTTTGAAACAGAAATATATGAGTTCTCTAACTTTGTTATTCTTTTTCAAGACTGTTTTTGTTATACTGAAATGCCTGTATTTTTGTATGAATTTTAGCATCAAATTATCAATTTCTGCAAAAAAGGCAAATGAGATTTTAATAGGAATTATACTAAATCTCTTGATCATTTTGGGGACTATTGCCCTCTTAACGATATTGTCTTCCAATTTATGAACATGGAGTATATTTTAACTTATTAACATCTTTTAAATTTCTTCCAGTGATATTGTGTAGATTTCAGTGTAAATGTCTCACATTTCTTTTCTTAAATTTATTCATAATTCTTTTATCATTTTGATACTACTTTAAATAAAATTGTTTCTTAGCTCAATTTTTAGATTGAGCATTGCTAGTGTATATAAATTTTTATAATGTTTTTGTATCTTGCAAACTTACTGAAAATATTTGTTAAATCTAATGTTCTTTGTGTTTGTGAATCCCTTAGGAATTTCTGTATATAAGATTATGTCACCTGCAAATAGAGACAGTTAACTCCTTCTGTTCCATTATGTATGCGTTTTAATGATTTTTCTTGCCTAACTGCCATGTATAGAACTTTTAGTACGATATTGGATGGAAGTAGGAGTGGACATCCTTTTGTGGTTTCTTGACTTAGGAGGGAAGCTTTTACTCTTTCACCATTAAGTATGACGTTAGCTGTGGGATTTTTGTAGATGACCGTTATTATATTGAGATCATAGAAATGTTTGAACCATTGTTTATAAACTTGTAGTGACACATGTAAATTATGTTACATTCAGCTAAAATTGGGTCTTTAATGCTATCTTTATTTTTTATTTTTTGTGTATATATCTTATGGTCAATGGAATTTACAGGCCATAAAATATCTAGTAATTGCCAAATTAATCTTTACATAGTAAAATGGTTTGCTTGAAATCCATCAATTCTTTTTTCTTTAATTTTACACCTTTATATTTTAAAAGAAAATATTTTATTTTATTTATTTTATCATTACACAATGTAAACATCTTTCGCCAAGTTAATTTTTGACTGTCATTAAAGTAACAAGTGAGTAATGCATACATTAATAGATTCAAATAATACATTGTTATTAAACAAAAAATATTATTGTAAATTTTGCCAGGGGAAAATATTACAAACTTAGGGTAACATCACTCTTTTCCTGTATCAGTCTTTGATGAGTAACAAGCTAAACACAAAATTAATTTCTTAAAACAACAACTATTTATTATTGCTCACAAATCTATGATTCATGTAGGCATTCTGCTGACCTGAACTGATCTTGGTTCATTTTTGCTCTTTGTTGTCGGGTTTGGCCATTTATCTGTGCTCTGCTGGTAGGTAAGATTGGAGCTTCCCAGATTAGGATGACCTCATTCATATGTTTTGTGTAATTAGAATGACTGTTAGTTGGGATGACGAGATTAATTGGACTCTGTGTCACGTATTCTCTAGAGTAGCCAAGATTATGATGGCAGGGTTCTAAACGTAGCAATATGTTTTTGCTTGCATCAAAATTGCTTCAATACCACCCACCAAAGAAAGTCAGGTAGTCAACCTCAGAGTCCATGTGGAAGGAAAAACATAAATAAAAGGGTGTGGGGCCCACCCATGGCTCGCTCAGGAGAGTGCGTGCTGGGAGCGCAGCAGTACTCCTACCGCGGGTTTGGATCCTATATAAGGATGGCCAGTGCACTCACTGGCTGAGCAAGGTGCGGGCGACACCAAGCCAAGGGTTGCGATCCCCTTACCGGTCACAAAAAAAAAAAATTTGGGCCGACCCCGTGGCTCACTCGGGAGAGTGTGGTGCGCTGGGAGCGCAGCGATGCTCCAGCCGCCGTTGGGATCCTATATAGGAATGGCTGGTGCGCTCACTGGCTGAGTACCAGTCACGAGAAAGACAAAAAAAAAAAAGGGTGTGATGATAGGGCCGACCCCTTGGCGCACTCGGGAGAATGCGGTGCTGGGAGCGCAGCAGTGCTCCTGCCACGGGTTCGGATCCTATATAAGGATGGCCGGTGCGCTCACTGGCTGAGGGCGGTGGGGCCGGTCACAAAAATGACAAAAAATAAAAAGGGTGTGACGATAGGAAAAGATTGCCAAATTAAAGCCATTGATGCATTCATTCCACCACACTGATGTACTAACATAAGAACATTAATTATTAATTAATTGACCAAATATTTATTAAAACTTAGTTTGTGCTAGGAAATTGCCAAAGAAGAGCATTGTGCATTAAACAATTGGATAACTACCCTGTCACCATGGCTTACATTTCAGTGGGGAAGGCAGAAAGGTAACATATAAACATATATAATATTGCATGTAGTGATAAATGCTATGAAGAAAAATCAGTCAGAATAAGAAAAAAAGGAATTGCTAAGTATGCTAGGTTTGTTCCTATTTTTCACAAGTAGACAGGAGAAGATTACTTCATAAGGTTACACTTGAAGCAACTGAGTTAGTAGCCCATGTTGCTATCTAGAGAAAGAACATTACAGGTACAGAGAACAAGTGTTAGAAGGATCCTGAGACAGTTTGTATACTGTCAAAGAAGAGCAAGATCATCTTAGCACAAATGGAAAGGAATATAAAAGTTGCAGGAAATTTAATATATCTAAATACATCTGGGTATGTATAACAAGGATTTTGGATTTTGTTTGATTCAAATGGAAAATCATTAGAAGGGTTTTGATTAGGAGAATAACTGCTATCATACATTTTTTTAAAAAAAAAATATGCTATTTTATGGAATGAGAACTGTAGCAAGGTGAAGGAAAGAACACAGACACAAGCTAGAGGGTCATTGCAATTATTTTGATGAAAAATGATCATGGTTTGAATAGAGCCGGTAGTAAAAGTGCTAAAGTGGTCAGATTCACAGTTTTATTATTAGGGTAGAGTCAAAGGATTTGAGAAAAAGTGAATGAAGCAAATAGGGAAAAGGAAAGTGTCATTCATGAGTTCAATATTTTGGCCTAAGCAAATAAGAGCATGGGAGTACTATTTTTTGACCCAAGATAATTTGAACAAGGAGTAATTTTAAGTAGAAATGCCTATTAAACGTCTATATTGGCTTCCTAAAATTGAAGTAACAAATTACCATAATCTTGGTGGCCTAAAACAGCAGAAATTTATTCTCTCATGGTGTTGGAGGCCACAAATCCAAAATCAAGATGCTAGCAGGATTCTTTTTCTACAAAGACTCTAGGAGAGAAGGCTTCCTTGCCTTTTCCAGATTTCAGTGACTCCTGATTTTCCTTGGCTTGTAGACACATCATGCCAATATCTGCCTCTGTCTTTGTATCATCATCATCATCATCACTGTTTGTCTCTGGGTCCTCTCCTTTACTAGTCATTAGATTTATGACCCACCACAATCCAGAATGGCCTCATTTTAATTTATCTAATTATATCTGCAAAGACCATATTTCCAAGGAGGCAACATTCCATGGTTCTTCTTGGTGGCTATATTTTATTGGAAGATCCTATCAACCCACTACAACGTCCAGGGGGAAATACTAAGTTTGCATATGTAAAATAAAATTGGAAAGAGAATGAGGATGAAACTGCAAATGGTCCAAGTGTAATTATAAACTAAGTTTTTCAATGAGATCACGTAAGAAGTGAATATAGATAGAGACTAGATAGAGACAAAAAGAGATCCTGAGTTTGAGTGCTAAGGTGCTCTGATGTTTGGAGGTCAGAAGATAAGGAGTTTCAGTTAATTAATAATGAGGCCAGTAAGTTAGAAGTAATGAGATTGAGTAAAGCTAAGTAAAGGTTTTTTATTTATTTATTTTTTTTAAACATAGTAGGTACAAAAACAAAAGAAGAGCAATCAACTGTGTCAAATGCAGCAGATAAGGCAAGGAAGATAAAGAAGATAACCCACTACTCTGTGTTGCTATGTGTAAGCCATTGCTGACCTTGCCAAGACTCCGTGGGAGGAGCAGTGGAACAGAAAACCTAACTGTAGAATGCCTAAGATAAAATAAGATTAAAACGAGGAAAGACAGCATTTTAAAACTAGATTTAAAAAAAAAATGAGTACAGGGTAATAGTGGGAGGGTGATGTGGGTTCTAATGTTTTTTCTTCAAAAGTTAAAAGAAAAAACAAAAAACAACAACAACAAAAAACCCAAAAAACATGAGCCTAATATTATATTAAGAAAAAAGGAAAAAAAAATTCGGGAGATATTATAGCATGTTTATATATTGATTTCATACCAAAGTCCGGAGAGCTCATATATAAGAAAAGTACAAATGCAGAGTGCATTATAGAGACTGTAAGCTTAGAAGAAGAGGATAGAAACATGTGTTTGGTTTTTTTTCTCACTGATATGAATAGGAGCATTATGAGGGATGGAAAACATGTATCAATTCTCTATGAATATTATAAATTTTGGCATGTAATAGTCATTTAATAAATGCTGTTAAACCTAATTATATAAATAGATGAAGTGCATTGCAACTAAGGTGATAAGTTATTTAATTCTGTTGATAAAAACTGATATATTTTGAAGAAAAATATATCCATTTCAGGTGTTTGTACAGAGTAACTGGGCAAATTGGGAATTGGTACAACATGGCATAATGGAATGTTCTGGGAATGGCAAGCATAATTTTGTAAGAAATGTATATTTCTTATACCAGATGAGCAATAATTTTGGAAGATTATTTAATTTAATTTTGATAAACTTTGAGGAAATAAGCAAAAATACTATTTTAAGTTGGTAAAAGACATATTAATATTAGTATTTTGAAATATATAACTGAAACTTGCTTTTGAAGACATTCATGTGAAGAATATCTAAGACCAAAGGGACCAATTATAAAGCTCTGCTAATATTTCAAGTATGAGATAATTAGGACTCAGTCTAGAATGGCTTTAGAGCAAATAGAAAGAAAAGGTGAATGGATGTAAATAACACTCTTAAAGGAATATATTGGCCAAATATCGTCACTTATCTTGTCAGTCGTCTAGTAATCAATTCTGATAGTTAATGATTAATCCTTGTTCTTTTTAACACCTAGAAAATCTCATTTATACATATTACATCACTACATTTCCTTTCTTATAATATAATCATTATTTTTCTTCTTTTATCCTAATATCTAGTGGGCTCCATAGAATAGAAATCAATCATGTTGATATTAGTAACTATTTAAACAGTGTTTTTTTTTCTTTTATAATGTAACCACCTAATAATAAATTTAACCAGTCCATGATGACATGAAAATTTTGTGAGGACAGGTCACAAATAGTTGGAGTTTCCAGCAGGAAAATCTGTTGAAACTGTTAAGCCATTGATAATTTTACCGATATTGATTATTTTAAAGCTATAAACCTTGACTCCCATCAAAAACCAAAACAAAATAATAGCAAAACATGGGGCATTATGCAGTTAGATGGTATTACAAATTGTTCAATAATGAATAGTGAAGATAATAGAAATTTGTATAATAAAGCAATATGTACATAATGATCATATGTATGTACACACATATATGCAAAATCTGACAATTTTCATACAACACTGGGAATAAGTATTACTATCATACTTTATAGATGAAAGAAGAAACATTTGAATTTTCATCATGGGGATAGTAGATTTAAAGCTTAAATCTTGGATTTTGATTCTTTGTACAGATTTCTTCATTCTACATCACAGCTTAGGGTATAATTTAAGTATTATTTTCTTATGTGGTTTTAGGATGATTACACTATAAATTTCTACTAAAAAACAAGCCCATGTGTCTTATCTAAATTTTAATATTTGTCAAGTAAACTCATTCTGGCATTGGTTTAATTATAATACTCATTATATTTGGCCAATATATCAAATTTAGACCCCCAAAAGGGCTTATTTTCCCAGTTTTTAGCTAATACTCTCTTACTTCCAGTCTGAAACTGACCTACACAATGATCGTGGAAGGAATGGAAAGAGAACTATTCAAATAATTATTGATGGTTAAGTTATTCTATTCTTGAATTGATGAAAAGGATGGACTAGTGGGCAGGTGTTTGAACTTAAAAGACAGAATGCATCTTTAATGTGAATTGTATCTAAGAGAGTTTTATGTAAGAGTTATATAAAAATGGCCTTATCACCACTCAATCTATTCCCAAAAGTTATCCACCAGTCTGAGTGCTTCTGTACCATTATAAAAATCTGTCAAGCATTCAAAATCAATTACACTCAGGATGTCAAATGTTGTCATGCCAGCTGTCCTTTCACTCCTTAGGGGCTCCCACTGACCATTTTCAGTTAAAAATATATCCTACTTCACTGAAGATTTTGCTGAGATAAACTTTATTGTTTTATGTCCATCTTCCTTATTTAACAAAAGTGAATGTTATTGTCTTTGAATAACCAATACTAGTTACAGACTACAAACAATTTTCTGGTTAATATATTCTACAACTTCTATCTTCCAGATAAAATCTCAATGTCTGCAGATGATTTTCCACAGGATTTTAGTTGTATTATTGAATAACTTTACTATATTATCAGACAATGTTAACAATATATGCTATTCAGTTTAAGGGATAAAAATGTGGAAATTAGTAACTCAAGTGAATAAATTACTGAGAACATTTTAGAAGAGGTTCCAAAAATGATTGGAGTATGGCTATTGTTTTGTTGTTATTGTTGTGGTAAAATATGCATGACATACAATTTACTGTTTTTTTGCAGATTATTTATTTATTTATTTTTTTGCATAGTACATTTTTATTGGTTATGAATATTCATGAGATACAAAGCTGATTGTCACCACTCATGCCCAAGATGTGATGGCCAGATCCATACTGGCATCATGCCCATTACTACAAATTATGATTATACCCCATGTCACACCCACCAATTATCTCCGACCTTCCTCCTCATCTCCCTTTCCCCCACTCCACTTTGTATCCCTATGCTCTCCCTCCACTATGCTCTCTCCCTCTGCAAGCCAAACATACCACTGTGTTCTTCCTTTCCTTCCTTCTTTCTCTCTTAGCTCACACTTTTGAATGAGTACATGCAGTATTTATAACTCTGTGCTTTACTTATTTCCCTCAACACGGGCTCATGGATGTTGTTGCCAATAGGAGAATTTCATTCTTTTTTATGGCAGAGTAGTATCCCATGGTGTATATATACAACAGTTTCCTTATCCAATCATCCATCGATGGACATTCAAGTTGGTTCCATATCTTGGCTATTGTAAACAGAGCTATAATGAACATTGGAGTACAGGTATCCCTTCAACATGATGCTTTTCATTCCTTTGGGTATATACCAAGAAGTGGGATTGCTAGATTGTATGGAAGATCAATCTCTAGTTGCTTGAAGAACCTCCATACTATTTTCCATAGTGGTTGTACAAATGTACAGTCCCATCAACAGTGTAGGAACATTCTCGTCTCTCCACACCCTAGCCAGCATTTGTTATTCTCCATCTTTATGATTATAGCTAGTATAACTGGGGTGAAGTGGTATCTCAATGTGGTTTTAATTTGCATTTCCCTGATGACCAATGATGTTGAGCATTTATTCATATACCTGTTGGCCATTTGTATGTCTTCCTTTGAAAAATGTCTGTTCAACTCCTTTGCCCATTTTTAAATTGGGTTATTATTATTATTTTTTTACTGTGTAATTGCTTGAGTTATTTGTATAAGTATACATACCATTTTAAAAATTATAAATTTCTTTGGTTGACAACTTTTAATGTCTTCAGCAAAATTTTAAGCCACACTGTTCAATAACAACAAATCGAGTAACTACTTTGTGTTAAGGAGAGTTTTAAGTCCTTTAAGGACTACAAAGAGGTAGGGTTTTAAAAGTATTTGAATTCAATGCATATGCATTCCAATGATGAGTATTAACTACTAAGTTCTAAAGTGGTCAAAAAGTTGTAATTAATGCTTTATGAGAGAAATAATTAGAGATTTATATATGGCACACTCTGGCTTCAATGGATTTATACTCTATTTTGGTAATTAAATTTTGCAGGAAGAAATTGATAATGACAAAATGAGTGATACAGAATTTAGGAGAATGATAGTGTTATGTGCATTAAGTCTGCTCAAAGTGTATTGAGGAATATTAACAGTATGTAATAATTAACCTGCACAATCTAAAATGAATGTCTGCTTTTGTAGTTTTATACATTTGTAATTTGCATTTTATCAATTTAGTATCCAGCACATATTCACGGAATTCATTAATTAGCTGTATGATTAACATAAATTAAATTCTAGTTGTAACTACTCTTGTCTAAAAGAGAAGCTGATATTATTGGAAGCTGAAAAAACTTTAAATATTACCAATTCTAGAACTAAGTAAGAAACGACAGGAGTTCCAGCTGACTGTAAGTCAAAATGTGAATGATCAAATCAAAAACCAAATATATTAATCAACAATGTCAATAATATTAATTACATGTATGTATGAAGTACTATTAACTGTTTTTAATTAACAAAATTAATAGACAATATTAATTAATTACATTTATTTATTAAGCATTACAGGCAACCACTATGTTTCCTGCTCTGTCTAAGACACAGTCATGAAATGTAGGGAATATTAAGGTATCGGGTATTATTGAGCCCTTTCTGCATTTATATTTATACTCTATAGGGTGCTATCTTGGATTTTTGCAAGTGAATATAATCTAGGGCAGAATTAATAAAATAGCAAGAAAACAATGAACATAAGTTTATAGGAATTCTGCGAATTAAAAGAAAATTTCTATTTGGGAATATCATACGAAGTCTTTGTGAAGATAATAAAATAAACTTTAAAATATGGTAAATGTAAAAAATATTTATATATAAAGTAATATTATTAAAAACAGGGATTTAAGATATTGTATGGGATAGTTGGCATAAGGAAAACAATACATTTTATAGGGTGCAACGTATTTACAACTTGTTGGCAAATAAGACTTAAAAGTGAGTCTTAATTTGGATTTTAAAAAAGGACAATGAATAAGAGACTAAAATTAAGGGTTTTATTGTTAAGTAAAGGTATGTCACCAAGATTTTCAAGAAATAATGCTATGATTAGAATCCTTCTAAAAAGATGTTTAGTACAGTAAACATATTCTTGAGTTGAATGACAAAAATATAAGCTAGAAGCAAAAATACCTAGTAATTATCTCTTTAAATATTCCAAAAGATGATGAGAAGGCACTGAACTACATTTGCTAATAGTGGGAAAGTAAGTTATTCAAAGGAATTTATAATGTTTAAATCTACAGAAATCAATATGTCACTTATTAATTCAAAAATTAGCACTTTTAGGTGAGGTAACTGAAGTACATAGGTAAAATAATTTTTCAGACATCACAGAACTAGCTTATTAGGTAGGACAGGATAAATATGGACCTCCCAAATGTGGTGGCATAGACACATTAATGTTTAATTTTTTTGTCATATAATTGCCCAGGTCATTGTTTTTAGGTCAGAAGCAATTCTATTCCATAATCTTTCCATAGTCAAGGCTGATGAATGTATTACCATGTTCAACTTCTGGTTTATGAAGCCACTGTGGGCATTGTAATCCCATCCCACCATGGGACTATGAAGACAGCAAAGAGAGCACAACCACTTTCTTAAAGACCCTACCCTGGAAGAGGAACACACCACTTCCTCTCACATTTCATCAAGGAGATATTGGTAAAAGGTCACATGGAAGCACCGCAGAGGCTGAGGAATGTCATCTTGTTATGTGTCACAGAAGAGGAAGAAATAGATTTTTTAAACAGTTGCAGACCCTATTCCAATCAGTAAGTGACAGGGATTTAAACACAACACCCAAGAACAGAGACTATGCTTTAGATATTTATCTGTGCAAAGAAATGAGATACTAAAATTTTCAAAACTTAAATAAAACTTCAACTGGATACTACTATGTATAAATACCTCAAATTTAATTTAATCAATTTCATTAACTGTCTTTTTAGTGTAACTCATTATTTTGTTGTTACAGTTTTTTCTAAAACTTTTTATTACTATGTCTCATGTAGTATTTAATAACCATAAGAATGTGCACATAGAAAAATAGAATTTCTGTTGAATTGTCTAAGATTTCATTGATTAAAGTTACTTTTAAAAGACTACAGGCAATAAAATTGCATTATGTATCATTTTTAATTTTTTTCTATGTTCTGTAATTAAAACTTATTGAAATAAAATATAAGGACATTGAATAAATTTTGTCATACATATTTATGCACAATGCATTTCAAATATATAAAACATAAACATGAGATTTATGTCTGTTTATCTATATCTATCAATCTATTCATCCATCTGACATTTTCCCATATAGTTTCCTTTTAGTTGTTATATATTTGCAAAGGATATATTAATCAAAGCCTCAAATAACATGCTATCTTCTTGAAGAAATCTGAAATCATCACTGGGAATAATCATTGAGCCCAAACAGAAACCTCCCAAATGTTTCAACCAATATTTACAGAATTTATAATTTCATTGATTTTCAAAATGCATATTTTTGTAAAACTCCAAATCTGTTAACACCAAAATATCTGATTACTCGACATGGTAAGTCTTTGTAAAAATAGAAGTATTAATATAATTATAATTACAATGAAAGTAGGAAGCATTCAGATTGATTTGATTAAAAGATAAAAGCTGTGATAGGCCAAGAAATTTGAAAAATCACACTTGATTTTTCTAATAAGCATATTGTTTTTCTTCTGTGTTAGATTATACCACAGATATCTTTTAATATAAAAATTCCATGATTCTAAGTAAACAAAACAAAACAAAAAAATTATGTGAGATCTTGGCAAATGAATTGTGCAGCACTTTGAGCCAGAATGATTAAGAATGCTCCACTCCACAATGTGTGTATCTTATCTCTATAGCCAGAGAAAACGAAGTGATATAGAGAAACAGGCTGGTTGGTTGCAATTGGCATTTACCTTACACGATCATGATTTGGCAGCGTTCAGTCTCTAATTGGCTGGAGGTTCAGTCACTGTGATTGGCTGAGACTCAGTTGCTCGGTTAAAAGGACTCAGGTTGGGTTAGTCTGTTTATACATCAAGTTAGGTTACATTTCACTATTGAGCAACCTTTAGGTGAAACTAAAAACGTGTGTGGAGTCAGCATTAGGCCAAACCTGTTTCAGAGTGTTTCAGTTAAAATGTGCCTAAAGCTCAAGCTGAGGTGGTCTCTTGGCTCCAGTTTACCCCACCACATTGTAGCTTATCTTTATAAGCTAAACTTATATGCCTTAACCAGACTAATTCTATTTTCTTTGTCACTACTTGTTTAAAGTGTTTAAAAATTTTTATAAGATACAGTTTGATTAGACTTGTACTGAAATTAGTTTCTAGAACAGGATGAATAAAGATACTAACTAAACAAGTTTATTATAAATATTTTTGTTTACTTGGAATTCCATACATTTAAAAATAGTGACAGGTTGTAATGGCATCACTAATAGCTATAAAAAATAATAACTCAAAGATACTTGGTGACATTACTGTATTTTAATATATTTGTCACTGAGCTGAGACACTATCACTTCTGAAAATATATTAACTGACTTGAGCACAACTGATACATAAAAATTGCTTCCAGAGGTAAAATTATCAAAGCAATTTCTCTTGTTAATATAGTGAATGAAAAAAGCCAGGGAAGAAAGGGAAACAGCTATTCTGCAGCACCAGCTAATTTACGACAGATCAATCTTTCAGGAATCATAGCAAAAAGTGCATTTTAAGTTGCATATTTTGTTTTAAATGGGAAGATTCTGAGAAAAATATCAGAGATGTTTTGAGAACAGAAAATGGGTAAATTATAGTTATTTTACTTTTGCATCTTCAAATATTTTAAACTGGATTTGGATATTTTCATTGGTGGGACTGACAGTTTATAGGACCTCTCCAAGTGTTTTAAACCATATTTTATAAGTCCAAGATAATACACTAATTTTGTAATTGAGTTTTAAAATTTAGTAATTACAATTTTAAACTCCCTGACTATAGGTATGCTTCAATTTCTATTTATAAAATGATAAATGATCTAGTGATAGAATATTAGCAATAGTTATCTGAAATTCTATTGCTAAAAATTCCTTTATAAAATTACATTTTCTCAATATAGAATACCTTCAATTTTAAACTTCTTCATTATAGTTTTAATCCTATTATTCAAAACTTGTTTTAATCCTTTAATGTGTTTGTTTTTAATCTAATCTTGGATTTAGAAGATCGATAGAAGCTTGTTAAATACTCTAATAATGATTCATCTGTATTGTTGATACTTCTATTTTTGTATTAGTTATGGAAAATCATAGTATAAAGCACTTATTATTATACAATTTGGTTGTGTGCAATATAAAAACTACAGTGATGGGATGAATATTAGAGGGGTTATTTTACCACATAAACTACAACAAATTAATTACTGAAATGTATTTAACAAGAAAGGAAATGTAAAGTACACATATAATACAATTAGTAAGAAGTTACATACATCTTTATTCAGTATTTAAAGAAAACAAGTTTGTAAGTGTGTAGGGGGTACTGTCTTTATTTTCATCTTTATTGTACATATCTGGTGTAAAAAACTATGCTTAATAGTTTTATCCATTTTTATCAGTAATAACATAAGGACAATTTTGAGGGCTTTTCTGTATGAGTATTATCATAAAAATAAGTATTTAGGAACATAATTAAATAAAAATTTAAGATTTAATAAAATTAGTAAATAAAATAAAAATCAATATATAGGTTTAACAGCAGAATGGACACAACAGAGTGCAGAATTAGTGAAGTGAACTATAGGTGAGAATTATACAGGCTAATGAAAGGTGTGAAAAAATATAATAAAAATAGAGGAAAAAATATAATAGATATTTGGGTACACTGACAGTTTCTATACTATACATTCTTGGAACCCCAGAAGAAAATTGAAAGAGAATGAAATAAAATTTAATAATTTCTCAAAACTGGTTAAAAACCTCAAACTCACATTGAAAATATTCTAAACACAGAGAAAGATAAATACAAAACACACACACACACAGACACACACAGACACACACACACACACACACACACACACACAGCTATGCAGCTTATAGTTAAACTGCTGTAAACTAAAGAGAAAACCTTATAAGCAGACAAAAAAACAAAGATATGTTCCCTTTAAAATAGCAAATAAAATTGATAGCTAATGCTATGTTTGAATTTATGCCCCCTCCAAAATTCACGTTGAAACTTATTCCCCATTGTGCTGTGTGATACTACAATATTATAATATTGTGTGTGTGTGTGTGTGTGTGTGTGTGTGTGTGTGTGTGTGTGTGTGTGTGTGTGTGTGTGTGTGTGTGTGTTTATCTTGGAGCTGCCCATAAATGAATTCTTGGCCACCCTGCCTGTTTGTAGGTGATAAGATACCCATTTCTGGAGGGGTTCTGAACCATGTCCAAGAGGAAGGAATGTTTCACAGAGAAGCCAAGAAGAATCTGAACAAACCTTGCTGGGTTTTCCAACTCAGCCTGTTAGTATTAGATCATTTACTTTTTGTCCAGTCACATTTTCCCACAGTTATTTATATTTCAGTCATGCATGTGTAATGAAGCTTCCATAAAAACCCAAAGGACAAGGTTCAGAGCGCTTGCAGAGAGCTGAATAAGTGGAGATTCTGAGGATGGTGCACCTGGAGAAGGCATGTACACCTTCTTTCTCCACACCCCACCCTATGCGTCACTTCATCTGTATTCATTGTGACATCTTTCACAATAAACTGATAAATATAAGTGTTTCTCTGAGGTTTGTGAGCTGCTTTAGCTGCTTAATCGAACCCAAGGAGAGGGTTGTGGGAATCCTTCTACAGAGCAAGTTAGTTAGAAGCACAGGTAGAACAACCTGGGCCTTGCTATTGGCACCTGAAGTGGGGAGAAGCAGTTTTGGGGACTAACACCTCAACCTGTGGGATATGGTGCTCTCTCCAGGTAGACAGTGTTAAAATTGAATTGGAGGATACCCAGCTGATGTCTGCTGCAGAATTGCTTGGTGTGTGAAGAAAAAACCCCATACACTAGGTCACAGAAGTCTTCTGTGTTGATTGTTGCTGAGTAAGAGTATAGGAAAGTCACTGTGGCTTTGTGTTTGCATGTTTGTTTCCTACATATACTGATGGAGGAGGGGGCCTTCTGGGAAGTGATAAAGTCATGAAGGCTCAGCCCTCATGAATGGATTAGTGCATATAAAAGGTCTAGAGGAAACGAGTGTAGGCCCTTTCTTTTGTCCTCCATTCCATCTGTCATGTGAAGATACTATGCTTGTCCCCTCCAGAGACACAGCATTCATGATGCCATCTTGGAAGCAGAGAGAGCAGCACTCACCAGACACCAAACCTGCTAGTATCTCGGTCTTGAATTTCTCAACTTCCAGAGACCTGTGAGAAATAAATGTCTATTTCTTTATAAATTACCCAGTCTCAGGTACTCTGTTAGAGCAGCACAAATAAACTAAGACAGTTGATATCTCATTAGAATTATGAAAAGAAGACAATGAAATGGAGTGGGGGAAATAGGAATTGCTAAAAGGACATGAAAGTCAACTACATTGTATATCGATAAACTAAACTTCAAAAAAAAATTACTGAACTATCACTGGCAAGCTATCTTCTATTCTCAGAAAAAAAAAAAAAAACCACTCAAAAATGAAGGTGAAATAATGATGATTTCAGGAAAAAAAATGAGCTAATGTCTTGCTATAAAACATTTAAAAAGAAATTATAAAAATATCAGTGTAATGCTAGCAAATTATATAAGAATAAAAAGCAAAAAACTAGGTAAGCATGTGGAAAAGCCTAATTAATAGTGACTGAAAAAATAACTTTAGCGCAATTGAGTAACTTATGGAATAAAAAGTCAAAAATCACTACAGATATAAACTGTATTAAAAATACATTAAACATTCCTCATAAAAATAAATACGACGTTCCAACTTGCAATGAAAGAATATGCATTATTTTCAAGAGCATGTGGATCGCTGGCAATATGATGTTCCATATAAAATTAATTAATTTAATTTCTTTTATTTTTCATTTTAAAAAATTTTAGTATTTTAATTTCTTTCAATTTTATCGAAATTTTTAGATTTATTGTCATAAAGTGCTTATATTAGTCTATTCACATATTTTTCATATTTGTATGATATCTAGTTATGACCCTATTTTCTTCCTGATGTTGATGAATTATGTTTGGTTTTTTTGTTTTTTGTTTTTTGTTTTTTTTGCTTTTTTTTCTTTGATCAAACTTCACAGAGTACTATATATTTAATTTATTTTTTATTAGGAACAATTGTACACTTTGATGTTTTTCTATTGTATGATTATTTATTATTTCCTGGGTTTCTGTTTTTATGCTTTTTTTTCTGTTTCTTCAGACAATTTTTTTTCTTCTTTCTTAATCCTTTAAAATGAAAGATTAATACATTATTTTTTCAGCTTTTTCTTTTGCCTAATATTAATCTATAATATTTCCTCTAGCCATGATTTAGCTATGTCACGAAAGACATATAATCATAATTCAATTCAAAACATTTTCTAATGTTTATTTTATTTATTTATTTATTGTTTGTCCTTTTTGTGACCGGTAAGGGGATCACAACCCTTGGTGTCACCCGCACAGCGCTCAGCCACCGGCCATCCCTATGTAGGATCCGAACCTGCGCGGCGGGAGCGCGGCTGTGCTCCCAGCGCCGCACTCTCCCGGGTGCGCCAGGCGGTCGGCCCTCTAATGCTTATTTTCACTTGTTAATGTTGATAAACAAACTAATGATAGGTATGAAGTTTCATGTTAAGACACAAGAAGTATAAATTGTTAAAGACATAAAATAATGAAATAAACATCTATATTAAAACATTCTGCTTCCATTAATCATTGTCTTAAGAATAAAAAAGAAAAGTCACTGGGAGAAAATATTTGCAATACATATGTCTGATAGGGACTTAGTATTTAATATAGATATTTATTTCAAAAATATGAAGAAACACTAATTTAATTTTGAACAAAATATTTGATAGAGATTTTAGTGAGCATACACACACACACACACACACACACACACACACAGTGTTGTAGTTGACTCTCACTACTTGCTGTAGTTATGTACTATAAAACTTCCACAAATGATGAATTAGCAAATACTGAACTATTGCTCCTATAGGAAATACATGGTTAGTTTCTTAGCCTTCATTCGCAATATTTTCATCAACTGATTAATATTTAACCTAGGTTTATATTTTAAAATGCTTGATTCATATATATTGTTTATTAATTGACACGGAACTCCCAGACAATAGCACTTTAATTCATGTATAAATGAAGCTTATCTAACATATATTTTTCCTCTAAGATAAATCACAGCCTTCTTGCACTTAGTAACAGTGGACGGCACTTCAGCATTATGCCTTAGGGCCATTTTAAATAGCAAAATCATCAGCAACACCCCCCCCCAAAAAAAAGAAAAAAGAAAACAAAACATGGCACTAAATAAACCCTGAAGTGGACAGTTGTTTACAGTATGAGAGCTGAAACAAGCAGGCAGACTGTCATCTTGTTTGCCTTTAGCTGGGAACATACATACTGGGGGGGGGGGGGGCTCAAATTTTTCACTACCCTGTTAATGACTACAGTGATTTGGGGGTTACAGATAAGTTTTAGTAAGTAAAAAAAAAATTACAAATATGAATCTTTGAATAATGTGAATTTACTGTGTGTGTGTGTATAAATAAGAATCAACTGTATTTTTACGTGTATGTGTGTATTATATATGTACGTATGTTTTATATCCAGTAAATACATAAGTATATATGTATACATCTGTGTATATATAAGTGAAAAAAAGATATTGTATATATACTTAAGTATATATACACACATGAGCTTATAAAAAGTTGTTCATTATAACTATTCATCAAAAATGCATATTAATACTACAGTGAAATACTATTATACACACACCAGAATGGCTAATATACAGACCAAATTGCCTTATTAATGGAATCATACAGAATGTAACCTTCTGAGTCTGTCTTATTTATTTTACTTAAAAGGAAGATTTTGATATTGACCTATGTATGTTAAATAGTTTTTTTTTTTTTTTTTATTGCTGGATATTATTCTGTTGTTCATATGTACCACAATTTGTTTATCCAGTCGTTAGTTGGGTTGTTTCTATTGTTCAGCTTTTTAAAATAAAACTGCTACAAACATTCTCAGCCAGGTCTTGTGTAGGCAACTGTTTTTATTTTTCTTGGTAGATAGCTAGAGATGAGATGCTGGGTCATGTGGTATCTGTATTTGGAATTTCATAAGAAACTGTCAAACATTTTTCCAAAGTGGCTGGACCATTTTTGCGTTCTGCCAGCAATATATTAAAATTCCGGTTGCTTTTTTAAATTTTATTTATTTTATTTTATTTTATTTTTTTCAGAGAAAATAAATGCCAATTTATTAATAGAAAAATTGAAAGGGGCTATATCAAGGCATAAGAAATGTACCCTTCTATGAACAAGAATGATCTCAACAAGTCAGGCACAGAAAGAGAAATACCACATGTTCTCACTTATTGGAGGGAGCTAAAATTCCGGTTGCTTTTTTTTTTTTTTTTTTAAATTTTATTTTGTCGATATACATTGTGGCTGATTATTGCTCCCCATTACCAAAACCTCCCTCCCTTCTCCCTCCCCCCTCCCCCCCAACAATGTCCTTTCTGTTTGCTTGTCGTATCAACTTCAAGTAATTGTGGTTGTTATATCTTCTTCCCCCCCCCGTTTTGTGTGTGTGTGTGTGTGTGTGTGTGTGTGTGTGTGTGTGTGTGTGTGAATTTATATATTAATTTTTAGCTCCCACCAATAAGTGAGAACATGTGGTATTTCTCTTTCTGTGCCTGACTTGTTTCACTTAATATAATTCTCTCAAGGTCCATCCATGTTGTTGCAAATGGCAGTATTTCATTCGTTTTTATAGCTGAGTAGTATTCCATTGTGTAGATGTACCATCTTCACTAATGCTTAGCATTTTAAGTCTTTTAAATTTTATCCATTCTAATATGTAAGTAGTGCTATCTTACTAGAGCTTTAATTTTCCTTTCATCAGTGAGTAAAGATTTTAAGCATCTTACATATGTACCTAGTTGTCATCTATACATATCTTCTTTGACAAAGTGTTTGTTCAAAAGTTTTGCCACTTTTTAACTGTGTACTTTTTTCTTCTTATAAAAGTTTTACATATATGTATATATATATATATAAGAAAATTCTAAATATTGGTGAGGACACAGGACACTGTACATTATAAGTAGAAATGTATAATATTAAGATAATTTTCTGTGTACATACATATGCAATAATATTATAAAATATCAAAAATGTGATATATCCAAAAGCTGAGTTAGCACTTGATTCTAGGAGTAGGTAAAGAAATGTGATTTGATGAACAACGAAGATTATTGACAATATCCAATTTCTAGCCAATGGTATTGTATAGAAGTGCAGTTGTTTTAAACTTTGCACCACAGTAAAGTGTGTGAATTAAACACAGACATACACACATACACAAACAATAATAAAATAACCCCCCTGCCACATACACTATATGCATTTCCCTACCACTCTGAAGAACACAGTAAGAGGATAAAAAGTAACTTACTATATGTGTAGTAGGGACTCGATTTTTTAGTTCAAAAAGGGAGTCCCAGCATTCCTAAAAACTTATACCACTTAAGAAGTAACACCTGACTAAGTATACATACATATATTCACTAGTATGCGGGTTAGATGGAGCAGATTTCCTTCCAATAGAAGGCCCAAAATATTGATTGGGTTCTCACAAGCATCCTATATCCTCACTTCCAGATTCTCCTTTGATCTGAAGCTAACTAGAATATATTCTTCTTGTGGACCCCAAATTCACAAGAAGCTTGTCCGATCGTACAGGTGCGCTAATCAATCTGCTTGCACCAGTTTGCTAACGTTTCATTAGCCAGAAGTTAGTGGCCAGGGTAGTGTTTTATGTCCCAACAGGGAGGTGTAGGGTAATATATATTTGCTGAATAATAATAATTTAACTTCTCAAAGATGAAGATGATGTAAAGTGGAGAAGTTTGGTAAGAGTTTTTAAAGATAAGACCATTTTTCACTTTCATTACCATGATTTATTATATTTGCAGCAAAATATTAAGGAAGATATTAATGACATACACATATACATACACGTTTATTTTAAAATATTATGGGTTTATATACTTCCAGTAAATACAATACCACACTTTTAAAAGTTATAATTTCTATACGTATTAAAATTTGTAATATATTATTAAAGCAAAATGTAACAATTTTAATAACTGTAAGTTCTCACATTTCTCTAAGGCGTTAAGAAAATTTTTGGTCACAGAAGAAGAGAAAAATCAGAAAACATTTATCAATTTGTGCGTTATCTACAGGTATTTATTTGTTAAACTCATATTCTAAATACATATTTAGGCATAGAGGTTGATATTTCTCAATCTATTCATGATTCCTAGTTTTCAACAAATCAATGTTAATCCCATGGATTGTTTTACATTTTTATTTAACTTTTTCTTTGAAATTAGTCAAATATTATCTTAGAATAATATAATTTCTATTTTTAGACTATGAGTTTGCTTAGCCTGATGGTTGTTCAATCTCAATACTCCAAATATTTAAAGAATAGAATTATTGTAATAAACAAAGGACTCAAATGGAATACCAGTCAGGGGACTCTGAATTAATCTGCTTAACTATTTAAGAATAAAAATGCATCACTAAAATAAAAGCAAGAAAATTGAAGGAAATAAATTTGATTCAGTCAGGATGTTTTATGCTGTAATATATAGTCCATATGCACACCAATATAATGATTACTTTCAATAAAACTAAACTGGTAATAATGAACTGACAGATAAATAGGAGAGTCTTCTGAAATATCATGATTGTATTTACTTCTAATATTTTTCTAAATATCACCAAGGTAAAATGTATTACTCATAACTTGCATATAAGAAATTTTAAGGTAAAAATACTAATAAATGCTGTTGTAATGGCTTATTAGTTCTCTGGGTGAAAGTAGACGTTAAATAATTCTACTGGTAAAGAGATAAAAATATACATAACGGACACTTTTTGGCTTGTCGCATGAGCCAGATTCACAGTAGCCACTGGCGACAGAGAAAAATAAATCTCCTATTATCCTGACAAAGACTATTCATCTTTCCAGGTCCATTTCAATTATACCTGCTTGAAAAAATCTTATCGTTTCCACAAGTGAAACTATTTATCTTTTAGCCTCAAACACCATAGTATATAGCATATTACTATGTTGTATTCATAAAAGTGTATTCAATTTATTATACATATCTAAAAAAGTCAAAGAGTAAGCTTTGGCAAGATAGGGAATCTGTTAGTCTGTTTCTGTCACTTATACCAAAATACCTGGAACTGGGTAATTTATAAAGAAAACAAAATTTAGTGTTTACAATTTGGAAGACTGGGAAATCCAAAGTCCTAGGAACACATATGGTGAGGGTCTTCTTTGGTGGTGGCTTTACAGCAATGCACGGATCTCACATGGCAGAAAATTGTGGAATAGAAAGAGACTCTCACGTGCTCTTTTTTTTAAAGCCTTCAGAACCATGCCCCTGATCACCATTATTAATTCATTCACTATGGCATAGTTCAACAATCTAATCACCTCTTCAAGGCCCCACCTTGCATTTAACTAAATAGGATTTCCCACCATCAGAAGTTACAGTGGGGGGCCGAGCCCGTGGTGCACTCAGGAGAGTGCGGCGCTGGGAGCGCAGCGACACTCCTGCCGCGGGTTCGGTTCCTATATAGGAATGGCCGATGCACTCACTGGCTGAGTGCCGGTCACGAAAAAGACAAAAAAAAAAAAAAAAAAAAGAAGTTACAGTGGGGAATTAAGTTTTAATGTATGGACTCTGGGGCAACACAATTCAATCAACCCACAGCAGAGACTCTGTCTTATGTTCTTTTATACACTATTATCTGCATGGTTGAGACCCTTAGTAAATGTTAACTGCAAGAGCTGTAGATAAACCATATATAAACTCCTAAATGTGGACAACAATGTACACATAGAGGCTATGAAGAGGAAATAATATCATAGGGGACAATCTTAAAAAAAAAAAAAAAGATGGAAATGGAATTGTATTCCATTTGTCTCTTTCCTACATGTGACTTTAAATGAAGAAATGAAGGAGCATAAATATGTTTCCAACTCTAAATCTGAATTAGCTTAATTTGAATTTGAAAAATAATGGTCAGTAAGTTTAGAGTAAAATAAATTTACTTTAAAGTGAATGAATGGTAAATAGTGAATTGATGCTTTGGAAGTAGAAACGGAAGGAAGGAGACATGAGAAAATATAGAAGTTATGAGGAATTGGAGAGAAAAAACTTGTCCTTTCCTCCCTTAGGTTTAGTGATTGGGGAACTGCCAACTGTACTGACAAAGGACAGATTAACAGGAAAAAGTATTTGTATGCATAAAGGGAGTTTACAAAATAAATAGCTCAACAAATGGCTGAAGTTAGAGGCTTATATAGTTAATTTAGTAGGGAAAAAAGAGAAATAGGAGAAAGGGACTCTATGGGGAGAGAAAATGGGTTTCTGCAGGAAAGACAAATGAATTTCTACAAGAACAAATGGGAGATAAGAAAGTTTGTGACAATGCTTATTCGTGCATATGTGAATGGTCTTTCCCTCTTCTTCATGGCCATAAACTCCCCAGAGAGGGTATTGATGGTAGATTTACTTTGGTCTATTCCCTGGGAGTAAAAGCTGCCCCGAAGAGGGAATTTATGTCAGTCTCATTTCCCAGAAGTTTCTGCATTTAGTCAGAAAAGGGAAGCATTAAAAAGGCCTCTTTCTGCATCTGTGGAATCCCAAATATCTTTGGCTTAGAATAATCTTCATACCAATCCTAGAGTTCTAAGTGGGTCCCCATATCAGCAATTTTAAAAGAAGGCTGAAAGTTTAGTGAGGAAATTTGACAAGTTCGAGACAAGTGTTGGATTACTGAATGGTTATGAGCAATGATGAAGTCTAAATAATAAGCAATATGCTAAAGACTTGCATTTTTCAGGGAGCCAAGAGAATTCTGGAGCATCCACATGTATGAGGAAAGATACAACTTTAAGGGGATTCCAGTGAATCAGCTTTGTTTACATATTTCATAATTTATGTTTGTTTGTTTGTTTGTTTCCAGAGGCAATGCTGACTGGTGCCTGAAGCCTGGTTCAAACACTTTCTCTTTTACTTACAACCGTACAGTTTTATTGTAATATTGTATCTTTGATGGCACATGCACACTACCTATGGCAACAGAAACTGTGGAGAACAGCCAGTGACTAAAAATAGATGTGATTCTCAGTCTTTTTGCTAATAGCCAATCTAGCTGGGGTGAGATGATATCTCAATGCAGTTTTAATTTGTATTTCCCTAATGATTAGTGATGTTGGGCATTTTTCCATGTATCTGTTGGCCATTTGTATGTCTTCCTTTGAAAAATGTCTATTGAGCTCATTTGCCCCTTTTTAAATTGTGTTATTTGTTTTTCACTGTAAAGTTGTTTGAGTTCCTTGTATATTCTGAATATTAATCCCTTGTGTGGTTTGCAGATATTTTCTCTCATTCAGTAGGTTGTCTTTTCACTCTGCTGATTGTTTCCTTTGCTGCACAGAAGCCATTTAGTTTAATATAATCCCATTTGTTTATTTTTCTTTTGTTTTTTGTGCTTTTGGGATCTTATTAATAACAAGAGTTGGAAATAGGAGTGGGGAGGGAATAGGGAGTAATTGAGTAAAGGACACAAAAATTAATCATGATTTGTAATGATGAACATGCTAATATTCATTTGATCATCACATACTGTACACAACAAATACTGATAGTCAACTCTGCATTCCATAAATATGTATAAATAAAAATAATTAAAAAAAATAAATTAAATTAAAAAAATATGTATACGGGGCAGAAAGAACTGACACTTTCTATGCTAGAATTAGATGAAAACTTGCACTTAAATGGAAGAAGTACATTCTTATCCTTCAAATGAGAGGATAGTGTCATGATTAAGGCTGTAGACCTTCTAGTCAAACTTATGTTGACTTTGTTACTTTCAAGTGTTATCGATGCATGCAATTTACTCTAATAAAGTAAATTTTGACAGCCAAAAAAATGGTTCTTTTAGGAGGTGATACTAGCATGATCAAATTTTGTAATATACAGAATATCTACAATTTGAAGATTTTTAAATCGTACGTGTAATTTTTGCAGTCTACATACATTTGCTGCATATTTCATTAGCCAGGTTTAGAATTTTTTAATATAAATAGTGTTGTGAAGGACTACAGAAATTATGATTTGGATATTAGAATTAAGACTGTCCTGTTTTCCAAATATATCACATTTTTACATTCACACACATTACATAAATCTGGAATTTCTTTGTTTTCATTGCAAGATATTCAACCCCAGAAATATAGGTATGTGTGACTTATGCAATGATACTTTTTTGTAAAAAGTACTTTTTGATATTTAGTATGTAAAAGCAATAAATATGACATATAAACAGTGTATTATGCATTAAAATAAGATAACCGTGAAACTACTGTGAAACATAATTATAATTTCACCAAAACCATTGCAAATACTTCATCCTAATAATATACATGTTTCAGTCCACTTCTATCTCCTACCTCTATTTCCTTCTTTCATTTTAAAAAATAAATTTTTTTGCCAACAAGTATGTATGTTTTAAATAATGCATTTAGTTTTGCTTCTTTTTCATCTTTTATATAAAGTGCTAATTACCTTTTAAAATGTGGTTTAACACTATATTTCAGAGATTCAACCATGTCATTGATGTATCTATAGTTTATTGACTTCCACTGCTGTGTTATATTTCCTTGTCCTAATCAATCACAGTTTGTTGATATACTTATACATTTGACTTGTTTGAAAGAGTTTGGTGTCTAGTGAGGGCTGCTCTCAGCTTCCAAGATGGTACCTTATTGCTGCATCCTCCAGAGGGGAGCGATGCTGTGTCCTTACATGGCAAAGGAAGTATGGTAAGAGGGACAAACTCCTCCATCAAGTTCTTCTATAAGGACACCTGATCCCATTTATGAGGGAGAAGCCCTCATGGCCTAATCACCTTTTAAAGGCCACACTGTTAATACTATCACATTGGCAACACTGAATTTTGGAGGGAACACATTCAAACCATAACATTAGCTTTATATGTTTTTAAGTTTTTTCTTAATAAAACATTTTCATTAAAAAAAAGGACTTTTATTTACTAAACACATCTGCAATAAATATGTTTTCTAGATCAGATATGCATGAGTGTCTCCAAGGGACAGCTGTTAGAGTAAAATTTGTGGATCAACTTCAACTTTAGATAATGACAACTGGATCCTGAAATAATGTCCAATTTAGACATAATAGTGTGTAATATTTTCACATCCTTTCTGTTATCTTATATTTTCAAACTTAATTTAGGGCCATCTGCTCTTCTGCGATTACAGTATCTCCTTGAACTCTTAATTTTCATACTCTTGTTCACTTCTTGGGATTATGCTTTCTTATATGTTTGTCACCATTTGCTATCCTCTTTTCCTAAATATCCGTTCATTACTGTTTTTAGTGGTTGTCATATTTTTTCTTGTGTTCAGGAAATGTATGTACACACACACAAGGGTATTCTAGGTAGTTATATGTGGTGCAAAATTTGTAGTTTCAGTTTAACTATCTCTTAATTATCTTTCAATAAACAAAATCTTTTCACTTTTATGTGGCAAAATTTATCAATTATTTATTCCAATATTTGTACATTTTGTATCTTAAGAAATCCTATCATTATGTGACAACAAACAAATTTCTACTAAAACTAAAATTTGTATAGTTTTATAAATCATATTTAAATATTTAATCCATCAGGAATGAATACCTGTGCATAGTATGAGTAATTATCCCATTCCCTTGTCCTTTTTCTGCCATATAAATAATCTATGGTTACACCACCATCTTTAGCACAGACCTTTCTTTCCTCAGAGATCTCTAAAGCTGCTTGCTATGTGTCTAGGATGTTAAAGGTTTTTTCCTAGGATTCAGGTTCTTTTTTACCGGTGATTTTTAAAATCCCTACTCTAATATCATACTCTATTCCTAACAATTGTATTAGAATGATATGTGGTAAGAATATCAGATATCAGTCTGATGGTAGGTCCTCAGCTTTTGTTTCTTGTTCAGAAATACATTGCTTCTTCATTTCCATTTTCTCTTTCACAAAAATATTAGCGTCGGTGTCCTCATAAAACACTGAAAAACTGATTGAAATTGCAATGATTTCATCGATAAATCTGGGGATAATTTACATCTGTACAATATTCAGTACATCCAGTCATGAGCATAATTCATCAGTGAGAGACTGGCTAATGGATACAAAACTACAGCTAGTAAGGAAAAATAAATTCTATCAGTGTATAATAGAGCTAGGCATCTATAATTAACAATAATTCACCACATGTCGTCAAATGGCTAGAAAAGAGGAGATCAAATTTTCCCATCACAAATAAATAATTAAATTTTGCAATTATGAATGTGCTAATTACCCTGATTTGATTATCACACATTGTATACATGTATTGAAATATAACTCTGTACCCCATAAACATGTATAATCAATACACAATATATGCCAGTAAAAAAAAGAAAATTTATTTAGGAATTCTTACAGCCTTCCATAATGCTTTATATTTTCTCTGTAAAGGTCCTGTACACATTAAAATATGTTTATTTATATATAACAATTGTTGTGATTGTCATACTAAGTTTTTTGTTTGTTTGTGTTTTTTGCCTTTTTTCTGGTGCTGTGTTAATTTGCACTTATGTTTATACTTTGAAGTTATAGAAAACATCCTTGGTAGATTATGCCATTAATTCTAATAAATGTTCTAAGAGAAGTTGAAAGTTTCTACAGTGTTAATTTGATAACTTGTGAATAATTTCAATTTGGTTTATTCGTTTTCCACTCTAATATCATTTTATGTATATTCTGGCATTTTTTCATTGGCTAGAAATTTCACTATAATGTTAAATGGAAGTAATCATTGTATCTCTGTTTTATTATAATTTTTAAGTTAAAAACAATAATTCCTGAATTTTTGGCAGAGATGATTGTGACCTTTCATGTTCAAAACTATATCTTAGTAAAAGCAAATATTTGGCACTCAGATATCTACTGAAGGGATGAATTGAACTGGCAAAAGATAGTAGGAACACAGCTAATGCAGAGGCCACACTATTAGACTAAGGTACCATTTCTCATTTATATAAGATTAATACTTGCACATGGACAGGGATAACATTAAAAAGAATTTTGAATATATTTGACTTTACGACCATAAAATAATTTTCACAAAAGAGGCTTCAGCATCCCTTCATTCGTTATTGTATTTATGCTTATTTGATAGTGTACATATCTGAGCACCAGTTATCATATGTGATCTAGAGAAATTCTGTCAATGCCTTTGAAGATTATTCAAAGCATGGTTTAGGGTGACTACCTCAATTATAGGCTTCATTTTCCTAAAAAGCTTTTCAGAGAACTGTAAAGCTTAACTAAATGTTAGCAACTTGACAGGCTGCACTTGCAAAAAGAATAATTTATTTCTAAATTACTATTCTGTAGTCTTCATAATATTTAATCTTTTAAAGTGCAATGGTGATTCAGAGTAGATAAAATTGAAATGCTTGTTTTCCAGAAGACAGGGACTAAAACTTATTAAGCCAGAAAACCTACACCATTAATTTTCTTCTACCATAATGGGAGGTCTGTGACAGACTTGTGACTGGTCCCTTTTCTCAGAAAGCATTTCCTGTCTCTTTCTGTGTTCAGTAAGTTGTGATATCATCCCCGATAATAGGTATTTGTTACTTAGCGCAAAGTTCTATTTGTATACACTACAATTCATAGTTAATATATCTACACAGTCTTTCCAAAAGTGAATAGTTATGATGTTTTAGGTTGAAATAATACTTAAATTGAACTGAATGCTTAAAAATTCAAAGGAATTCTGCTACTAGTTCTAAAAAAGGATATTAAACTGTAAAATAAACTAAACATAAAATAACATAAATACATTCAGCTAGACTAAGTATCAATGTCTCATGACTGCATTGATTTAAAAAGTTTAAACCAGATAAAAGTTAACATGATATAAACATTATATGTTTACTTTAAAAAATGAATGGGGGAGACAGCTTTATTTTAATAGATTTTCTCAATTTCAGTTGAGAGATTTAAGCTGAAGTATAAACTCAGAATGACTATTGATGAGCCTGTTTGAAGCAGAAGGTGGTCTAAGACCATTTCAATAATATGAAAATATTGTTTAGGAAAGTAGAATTTTCTAGGAAATGTAATTTGTGTGGTTTCTGCTCAATTTATGCAAATTTAAGTTCTGCTCAATTTATGCAAAATACATATATTTTGGCTCAAAATTAAATTTAAAAAAGTATGAGATAACTTTATGCACATTTACCTGTCATAAAAAAAAAACACGTTGATTCAGGATAAGTTCCCATTATTATAAAGAATTAAGTAGGAACTGGATGATATTTTAAGAGGAAAGTCAAGTAGTAAATTTATGCATTGCTGAAGAGTGCTGGATATTAAATATGATTAATCTAGACTTTCAATAATAACAATAATGTAAAGCCTGCCATCATTACATTAATTTCCAACAAAATAATTACTCATTAATTTTTTTAGAAGTTGAAGGAAGTGACATGCTATTTAAATTTATTAAAAGTACAACATCAAGTTTCATAAACATTAAAGTCAAAATGTGAAGTGCTATATTTTGCTAGTCATAAAACAGAGAATATTAAAATTTTTGATGTGAAATAATATTGTCAACATACACATCTGATATTTAAATTAAAATTTTAAAATATGTATTACAATGATTTTTAAGCTTCTGGATTGTCATAAACCCTTTAAAGTATATAATGAAAGCTAAAACAATTAACCCAGGAAATTGGACATAAACAAAAGTGGTTTCAAATAATGTTTCAGTATTTACATTGGAGAACTCTAATAAAATGCAATAGTTAATGAAAATATAATATAATGCAGGTGATATAAAAAGCTATAATTTTGCTCTTCTGATGTAAAGATGACTTGAGGATTCAATCTACATTTCTTCTGCCGATAACAGATTTTAAAAATGGCATGTCAAGAAAGTGTTCTTTTGTTTCTTATTATTCATATTTTTCATCAACATTCATATGAGATTTCTTTTAAGCAGAAAGGAATAAAATTATTTTACTATATGCTGTTTTAAAATAAAATTTTATGCACTTAGAGTATTTTTTGGACTCCTGTTAAAAATTTTAGGAGGTGGGTATGGGGAACAGTACTTGAAGAATAGTAATATTTGATGTATAAAGCTTATAAGAAAACTGTCGATTTCCATTTGAAATTTGTTTAAAAACTACTATTTCATTTCTTATCTTATAATGCTACTCTTGACAAAATTTTGACTTCCAGTAATTACTCCTTGGATGTATATATCACTTTTAGTATGCCCTAATATACTTTAGCACTTTAACTTGTGTGCCTAGATTCAGTTTATTTGTTTATTATTTCCATGTTAATTATAACAAAATTTTACACCTTATGGTGGTCATTTAGTTAATGATCTGCCTTTCTATTTTAGAGTCAAATATGTTAAGGAATACCTTTTTCTCTAGAACTCTTTCATGTCTTGCTTCTTTATTTTGTTTCCTTTGTATATATACATTGCACGTATATATGTATGTGTATAAATGTATGCATATATATGTAATTTACTAAGTGACAGCTCTTTTATATAGTATTTTAAATAAACATTCTAAGTATAATTTATTATAATTCATATGTTGATTTCCATAATTATAGTAATTTAAATGGTAAATATTAAAATTAGCCTCATATTTACAGACTCTTTATTTCTGACTAGTAAACTTATTCAAACAAAAAATAGATAGCGTATGAGCATATTCTGTATACTTGCCATATTGACAATATATAAGGGATATTAATATCTCACTTTCTTAAGATTTCAGAAGAGAGCAGACATTGGATAGCCTTGGGTATTTAACCAGGCTGCTGTTAATATCCTTTGATGTTCATTTATAATTAAGTTTAAAAAAAAAGAATGCCAATTATCCTTTATAATATTAATAAATATTTTATTTTCTAGAATATTGTTACAAATAAAATTTTTCACTAACTCTTTTTAAAGTGAAATGTACACTATTTTACCATTTACGTCAATAAATGCTACTGGAAACTTTGCATTCACTCTTGTCTTCTTTGATACTTTTATCAATTATTTTGTCTTATCAAGACGTGGCACCAAGTATTTTACTTTTAATAAAAAAGATGTTGCTGTAATTTAG